>NC_057400.1:45615915-45915915 GCF_019320065.1 Cervus canadensis
TTGCTGTCTCACATATAGGGTCATCGTTGCCATCTTCCTAAATTCCATATAAATGCATTAATATACTGTATTGGTGTTTTTCTTTCTGATTTACTTCACTCTGTATAATAGGCTCCAGTTTCATCTACCTTATTAGAACTGATTCAAATGCATTCTTTTTAATAGCTGAGTAATATTCCATTGTGTATATGTACCATGGCTTTCTTATCCATTTGTCTGCTGCTGGACATCTAATTAGCAGCCTTTTAAGCAATGTGGAAGCACATTTTATTGAGTTCAGAGACTTTCCCTCAAGTAATACTGTGTAGCCAAATTGCTTTTCCTGACATGTGCCTAACTTTCCTCCTGGGTGAAGGTGGGAGAAGAGAAGGAGCTTACAGTTGAAACCCATTCATAGTTTGAGACCCTGGAAAACACTATAAAGCAGAAAGCAAATTACATATCCTTTTTTCAAAGATGGACTTCTAACTGACTTAACATATAGAATTTAATTCATTGGGTAGGTATCTGGGATTACTTTAGCTATATTGTGATTTTTTTTTAATTTGAAGTATGTTAGTAAGCATTGTGAAAATCTTTTCAAATAATATTAAATATATTAAGTAAAAATTAAAGTTTCTTTATCTCCTTTCTTCTAATTAGTAAACAGAGTCAAAGCCATATCTTCTTTTAAGCCTTTTTCTGTGTATGGTAAAAATAATACCTTGGTGTTCTCTGCTTTGGAACATACATAGGAACCACACTCGTTTTTACATCTGCAGAGCACCCCATGTTTTGAATGTGTCATTACTCTAACTATTTCCATTTGGAAAGACGTTTGAAATTCTTTTCAATTTTTCACTGTTACAGATAGGTTGATAGAAAGCACCTATGTATTTCCAGAGAATATGCTCCTAGACACAGAATTGCTGGTCAAAAGAGCTGGACATTGAAAAATTCTGACATCTCCAAATTACTGAACAAAAAAAACCTGTCTCTGCAATGAAGTAGGCAAAAGCCTGCTATCACAGCCGTTTGCCAACGTAGAATATCATCAGTCTTGAAATCTGCCAGTCTAGTGTGTGTGCTTTATTGGTATCTCTGGGTTTTAATTTGCATTTCCCTGATTATTAGAGAGGTTGAGGATCTTTTCATATGTATATTGACAGTTCGTGTTTCTTTTTTCTATTAAGTACCTGCATAGAATTCAAAATACACCCAGTTTCTCAATGATTTTTGCTTTTAGGTTTGACTGAAATAGTCCAAAGAGTAGTCAAACTTTACCCAGGAAATAAGAGTACATGGGCAGATAATTAGTTTCAAAATAAAAAGCATATTTCTTTTTGTGGATTTTTTTTACTATAACAGTAAGTCATGATAATGATAAGAAAAATAAAATGCAGGTGTACAGGAAACTATTTAAAAAAAAACTATTAAGAATACACTTAAGAAAAATGTTAAAATCTCTTACAATAACAATCCAGAGGTACCCACTAGCAACATCTTGGTGGATATATATGCTTTATATTATTTTGTAGCATACCAGTTTACAAAATTAATAAAAGATAGTAGTGCATATTGTTTTTAAATTGCAAGTATTTTAAATTGTAATTTATTTTGTTTTTATTATGAAAATAATGCACACTCATGCTAAAGCACACAAATGCCTAGAAAAGTAGGATAAGGAACTCGAAACTTCATGCGCAGCCCTGCTCCTGCACAAGCTGAGTTTTTGGTTTGCTAAATCATCTCCTCAACAATTGCCTTATTATTTTGGTATTCAGACCCACGGAGTGTGTATGTGTTAGTCGCTCAGTTGTGTCCGACTCTTTGTGACCTCATGGACTATATAGCCCGCCAAGCACATCTGCCCATGGGATTTTCCAGGCAAGAATACTGGAGTGGGTTGCCATTTCCTTCTCCAGGGGATCTTTCCAACCAAGGAATTGAACCCAGGTCTCCTGCACTGCAGGCAGAGTCTTTCCTCTCTGAGCCACCGGGGAAGCCAATTCAGATCCACGGAGAAAGCCTACTTAAGCAATAATGAAGTGGAAATTCCTTCAAAGTATGCCCTGGGAATAATTAATCACAGAACTTTGCTTTTCCTGAAGTATCACAAATAAAACACAGCCTTTGGTTATGAAGATGTGATTGGAGTCCCATTTCTGCTATTTATTAATAGTCTGACATTAAGAACTACTTCTCTCCTCCTCAGATATAAACTGGGATTAGTAACATAGACCTCTCCAAGATACACTGAGGATTAAATGACATTACTGCCTGACACATGGCAAACTGCCCAATAAATATGCTTGAATTTGAATTATCCAAACTATTCCATATAACTATATTTACCTTATAACTAGATTTACATAGGAAATAACGTTATTTTCACATCCCATAATATAAAAATATATATATATTTAGTTATAAATATATAGCCAAAAGTCTTTGTGTCTTATCACAAAGACAGCAAACAAGACTTTAATATTGTGACATAAAACATAAGAGCTTCATACTAAGTCTTAGCATTTATTATTTTCAAGAAAAAGGCATCTAAATTGTTTGGAAATGGTTATATAGCCTAAAAATTGAGAAGTGTAAACATGAGCAAGCACATAAAAACTACCAATAGCATAGTTTTTTTTTAAGTGACATTAAAGTATCATATTTAATCATGGTATCTCAATATTTCTGTGAAGAATCCATCATAGGAAAGATACTCTTTAAATAGACAGAATTATGTCAATAATTAATATAACCCATATTCATGGTATTTTTCAAAACTACTCCTTTAGGGATTTCTATTCCAGTCTAAATAAAGAGAGAATTCACTTTAAAAAATATTTTCCCATTACTTACATTCCCATTCTTTTAACTTTTTTGGTAATTGTTTTACTGAGGTTTTATATATATACATTTTTTTTTTAATGAGGAGATACACACACATACACACACACACACACACACACACACTGAATATACATAGACTAGTAAAGAGTTTTATGACTTACTTAAGGGAAACTCCTTTTGAATTCTTGAATTCTTCGAATCTGGCTATTTAATCTGCCCTTAATTATATTGAGATTGCCTGAAGGAATAATTTTGAGCTGGTGTTTCATATTGTGAAGATGATTCTATTTATAATCTGAGCTAATAGAAACTGCATTTTTATGAAGTCTTCATCTCAGAGTCCTATTAAATCTGGGAAGTACCAGAAATACTTCTCAATTTTTCAATGTTTATATCATAGCTTTTCCAAGGTTCATAACTATAAACTACAGATTTGTTTGGGAGAGTTGAAAGTTAGGGTAATAAATGTATATTTAAACTTAAGGGGCCAGTTTGAAAGTTTACAATTATAGTCAATTAATCCAAGTTAGTAGCAACTGTCTGCTTATGAAACTAGGCTGATATACAGCTTGGCCTCTGACATAGAAAGCTCTGGGGTTTTCTATGCTAGAGAGTCAGTTTTTTGCTTTGCTTAAGAAAATACACCCTAGTTATTCAACTGTAATTTAAGTTTAAATGTGATAGCTCTCAATTACATGTAATATTATTGTTCTCAATGAACTGTTACATTTTTCTTCCATGTTATTCTATTTAAATCTTCACAAAATTGCTGAAAGATACATCTCCTCACAAGCACTCAAACTGAGAAGAATTGAAGGGGTGGGAAATGTGACACAATCTAGCATGACAAGAAGATAGAGACCATATTTTTTCTACCTATTAAAATCCCCTACAAGGCCACACAGGCTCTAGTGTACAATAAAGATTCATTGTTATGGCTGCCTAAAGGAGCTTTCAGTCTTTCTGAAGTCCATATGCTGTAGATGATGTGTCCTTCCACATTTGTACTGACATCTAGAGATAATCATCAAAATGACCTTGGAAATGTGCAGAGGAAAATAAATCATTAGTCCAGCCCAAAGGTTTTCCTGCAGTCTGTTGCTCATCACTAAAGAATCATAACATTTTAGAGTGGGAAACATACCAAGTTTTTAAGCAATTTAATTGTCATTATATGCTTAGGACTTTGAATATTCTAAGAGCTGGCTAAATAACCCTAGCTTTAGGAAGGAATTAAAGATGTGGTAAAATGGTAAACAATCTTCCCAGACCATGGTGATTATTATTAGTGATTTGAGGGCAAAGAAAGACATTAATAAAACATCAACAAAATTTTCAAATATCACTGGTGGTGCATGAACAAAATGGAAAAGAGAAAAGAAATGGATGCCAGCTGAAAGAAGGAAAAATGTGATTTTGATGTTGCAGAATATTATTGTAAGTAAGGCCTTATTTTAGAGAGAATTCAATACATCAGTAAGTCTGTGGATGAATTATAATGTGATCCTGTGGGAAAAAGAAAAATCAAGGGGAACAGAGTGGACAATTTATTTTGAATAGAGTAGGAATGGTATTAACAGCTCAATTAAGTGCCAATGGTTTAGAATTCACTGAGAGTCATTGTCTTCCTGGGACAAATAAATTCTAGCTGTTCTAACTTGCTTTATGTTTCACATAAATGTGAACTAAAATGTGCTTACATCTTTCCTGTTGACAACAGAGCAAGCCAGAAAAGGCTTCATCTGCTGAGGAGAAATGAAGATTCACCCATTACTGTTTTCTAGAACACTGTCAGGGCACAAATCCTTTTAAGTTTCTATATTTAGGCTAATAGAGATACATTTTCACTGCAAAAATCTGGCCCAGCTCTTCTGAATCTTCCCCATTCCTTGCTGTCCTACTTTCTCTCTCTGTCTCCAGCTCACATTCACTAGCTATGTCTTAAGAGGCCACCATCTCTCCATAGGGGGTTAAGGTTTTCTCATCAGTCGCTTTGCCTGGATTCAGGCCTCTGACAAGAACAATTATTTGATGAAACAACCGTGATCAGCTTTTTCTCAAACACAGTTTCTCTGCATTTTAATTTTATCATATAATCTCACTTTCTCCACCTCACATCCTGAAGACTTCTTTTTTTTTTTTTTTTTTTACCTCTGCAGTTGCTCTTTTAGATCCACTTTCTCTTACCCTTTTTCTATGATCTGCTTCCAGAACTACACAGCTTTCACAGTCCCTTCCTGTGCTCTCATTCTTTGATTCCAAATCTGCCTGAGCTTTCAATGCAATTCCAAGGTCGTTCTCTTACGGAGTGTTGAAGCTCCTGTTTCACACTGGCCTGATCAGGCTAATATCCCTAGTCATTTCATCTCCACTCAGAACCCTAGGATAGACACACTGTTATGAGTTCTCCCCACCCCAGTGTGACTCTACAGAAAGATGTTGAAACAGACATTTTAGAAGTTCCCATTAAGAGAAAATGAAGTATCCTTCACAATTTTATTTCCACGGTGCTTATCTATTTCCCCCCAAATCTTTTAGTCTCCCCCCATACCCAAGTGAATAGTGGGAACTCCCACTGTTTGTCTCTCTACCACTCATCTTTCTCTTTCTCTGTTGTCCCTGAGTGCTAAATTGCAAATGGAGATAGAGAAATTATACATTAAAAACACTCATGTGTATCCAGCAATGGCAGAAATCAGTTTCAAAAGCCCCTGCAGATCTGGATAATGATGATTTCTTTCTAATTCTGGTTGTTCATTGCTAAAATAGAAAGCTGGGAGCAGAACAAAATTGCATTCCCAGAGGAATCTAAATGGTAGCATTTCATAACAAAGTAAAAATAATGTTCACTGATTTGCAAGCTCTGTGGATGTGTCATAAAATATTGGGCTATCATTCTGGATCTGGGAGCAAAACAAAAATATGTAGATTACTCTAAAAAAAAGTTCAGAAGTCCAATCAACTTTAGGCTGTAATGTCAACTTGTTCTCAAATGAGACAGATACATGGAAGGAAATCTTCAGAGGCTTTTAAAGAGTTGCCAAAGAAATACAGAAATTCAGTAAATAGAGAAAGTGTGAAAAAGCATTCATATTTATTTTCAATGAAGAATCTAGCCTATTAATTTTCACGATGTGATGATAAACAACAGAAGAGCCTATACCCTTGTTTACGGACATTTTATGAAGAACACTATCCTCCCAAATATTGAGAACTCATGTTGCTGGGAAGGCCAGTGTCCTAACAAAATCTGTGACCCATTCTATTGCCCTATATTTTCATTTATAAGCATGTTGGGGAGAGTGGCTTGAGTGGAAATTTAATTAAAAGAGAAAAAGGCTGTTAGTTTTATGCAAATAGGTAAATTATGACCTCATGGAATTTCTGATTAATATATCACTAAAATCATCGCATCACAGAAATTCTACTTCCTGTGCTCTTAGGCCCATTCCCTTCGGACACCTACAGCCATCTCTCAGTAATCTAGAGAGAAGACCAACCATCTGTTTCAGTATAATACTTATCCTCCATCAGCCAGTGTTAAGGTGAGATATGCTTTGGTGTTGGCAACATAGTTATCAGCTATGGATTTGATAGGGTAATAAAAATCAATGTTTTTTTAATTCACTGTGGACTAGTACTCTGGAAATCACTTTATATGCATATTTTCTTTAATCCTCAGTAAACTAAAAGATACAAACTATCAATATCTCTATATACAGCTATCTACAAACCCCATATCACCCCTTCCTTCGCTGAAAATTTTAGTGTCTTATTGTTACACTCTCTAACATCATACCTTCATAACCTCATTCTTGGTTATATCAATGTCCAGGCAGATAAGCCTTCCAGTGGTAGGTTTATGACTACCTTCTCCAGTAACTTTATATTTTGCTTTCTTTCTGTGTACATACCATACAGCTTTTCATATCCAATAATTGTAGCCCTTCCATGATCTCAATCTCACTGGAACTCTTCTGTGATCACCATTCTCTACCTACCTCCTCCTTACTTGCTTTCTCCCTCTAGTAATAAGAATCTGGTAATTCTTCAACCCCTTAGGGCTTACCATGCATGGGTTTCACCACCTTTATACTCATTTCTTCCTTTCTTCCTAAAATAAACTAGATTAAATGGCCCATTATTATAATCACTTCCTCAGACTTATCCTCAATTCCCTTGGCCCATCTGTCCCACTTTATAGTACGTTCCTGGCATGACCCCAGGTTCAACCTAATACTACCTATTTCAGACCTATTTCCAGTTGAACATGATGGGAGAAAAATGTGCAGTTGTACTGATTTATTTCTATTTAAACTTATAACAACTAATTTCAACTGAGCTTTGCTGGTAGTCACTCATCCTATCATATTCTCCAGGTTCACTAAGTTCCTTCGCGTTCCTTCTTATAACAAAATTCTAACACCTCTTCCTGACACCTTGGTGATCAGCTTATGATCTTGTTTACTACTTCACTGAGAAATAGAAACAGAAGAGAAATGGTGTAGGCTCTGTCCATAGCTCTACCTTCCATTAATATTTGTCACTATGGACGAACTGTTCATGTTGCTATCCAAGGCCAGACACTCAGTATATACATGAGATCTCATTCTTTGTTGCCTATCCAAGGATATTACTCTGCTATTTACTCTTCTCTCCCATATCATCAATATCTCCCTCTACTATATCAGTTCTACCAGCATGTAAGTATGCCTTTTTTTTTCCTTTAAAAGTGAAGTCTCTTTTCTTTCACATCACCTTCCATCTATGCCTCATTACTATCTACGTACTTAGCAAAACTCCTTGAAAGAGTTATTTATGCTCTCTGGTCACGCATTGCCCCTACCACTTCATCAAAGCTGCTCATCAAGGTCACAGTGGCCTTTGAGTTTCTAAACATAATAAAATAAAATTGAATTCTCAGTCTTCCACTTACCTGACCCATCAGTAGCTTTGGAGAAAGTTTATCACTTCCTCTTGTTCACTGTCTTATTTTATTTTTTTACTTTCTATACTTTGCTCCCAGGAAGCTACACTCATAATTTTCTTTTTGCCATGTTTGCTGACTCTTCTCAGTTTCCTTTGCTGGTTATTCCTCATTTCCCAAGTAGCTAAATACTAGGGTGCACAGGACTCAGTTCTCAGATTGCCTCTCTTTTTTATCTACAATCTAGAGGCTTTATGTATATAATTTGTTCACTGGAAAATGTTAATCTTGAGCTTAAAGACCTTCCATAAGATTCAGCTCATCTATAGATTGAACTATCTATCTGACTTCTTCACTTAAATATATAATAAACAACTCAGAGTTATTTTTATCTAACCTAAACTCCTATTCTTATTTATTCCTTGGGGAACTTTTGCCCAAGGATTTCCCGGTAACACCCTCTTTGTAATTGCACAGGTGACACTCCTTGAAGTCAAGATTGTCTCCTCTCTTTTTCCAAGCCCCAAATCCAGCAAGTTTTTGGTTTTTTTTTTTATGCTACTCCAAAATATGTTCAAAATAAACTATGCCTTATCACCTTCACTTGATTCAAACCTCCATCATTTTTCATCTGCTTCATTGCTAACAGCCCCCGAAATGGCCCTCTTTCTAGCCTTCCTCTCCCATGATACATTTTCAACACAGCAACCAGAATCATCTTTAACCTTATTCAGTTCATCTGCTTTTCTTCTCAAGAACCCCGAGTGACTATTTCACTCAAAGTCCTTACAAGAGGCTACAAATGATAGTACTGTCTGCTCTCTTCTGATACCGTGACCACCTCACCCACAACTTGTCTCCTCCTCTCTTCTTCCCTTGCTCACTCTTTTCCAGCATTCTTGCCTCCTTGTTATTTATGGAACAGGCCAGACCTTTTGTAGTTGCTATTTCTTTTTCCCTGGAATTCTCTTCACTGTCGATACTCTCATGGCCCACCTCCTTCAGGTTCTCTGTTCAAATATCACTTCTCAGTGAGACTTCTCCTAATCACTCTCGGAAATTTCCCATCTTCCTCCTCCATCCTATCACTTCACTACCTATATGCCCTGTACACTTTCCATATGTTAGAGTGTATTTTTTAGTTATTTTTTCATTATCTATTTATTTTCTTTCTCCCCTCCTTTCCTTATGTCTACTAAAATGAAAGTTCCTTGAAGATGAGAATTTTTTCTGTGCCTAGAAAAATGCCTGAAACATAATCTGTGTCCCAAAGGTATTTTTTTCATGAATGACTTGAGTTTCCATTTTAAATACGATGCTTAGAAAGTGTAAACCCCATCCATAGAGCAAGTAAGCTGTGATGCTGGGAACAGAACCCAGACACTCTAAATCCTGTGCCTTGCCGGGTAGTCTTCACCTAGACCTGTTTACCAGTTACTGGACTAGGAGCTGGAGTGACAATGACTATCCACACTTTACTTGTTTGGTAATAGTGAAGCTGAGGTAGTTAGAGAAAAGAGAAGTCATACTTTCAATAGAAACTGGAAAATAAAATGGAAACAATCAGGAAAGGCTCTTAGAGCAGCCTTATGAATTCAGAGGCTGAATAAATAAGTAGGACTAGGCAGAGGAGGAAAGAGGAGATATTTTTGATAGGAATAACATGTTCAAAGACATGGAGGTATAGGATTGTATTATATATATATGTGTGTGTTATTATTTTTAATTAGTTTTTTTCCATCCCCCTATTAGTGGAATGGAAATAAAACATATAGGATTTGATAGAAAGTAAGACTGAGGCAGGAAGCAGAATCTATATGGTGGAGGGTCTTGGGGCCATGCTAAGTAGCCTAACAGTGAGTCACTCAGGAGGTTAGTAGAGAGGGTGGTTTCCTTGATTACATTGTGTTTGAGATGGCCCACCTGATGGCAGGTATAAAAAGAGAGAGCAGGGACTAGACCAGCACAGTGGACCAGCTCAGTGAAAAAGCCTGAGCAAAGACAGCCATAGTTGGGATGTGGCTAGAGGGCCAGAATTAAGAAACTTTTGATGGAGAAATCAGTACTCAATTAAGTGGAATTAGGTGTAAGGGAGGAAAACATTGAGAATGATTCTAAGTTTCTTGGCTTCAGCAACAGGGGTGGCGTTGCGGGACTAAGACATGGAATGTGAGAGAGAAGCATGTCTGGTGGGAATGTCTATAGGTTCGTTGTCTGACACAGTGACTTTAGAGACACCTCAGGGAAATCCAAGTGATGAAGTGAGTCTGAAGTCTAAAGAGAGGTCAAGGTCAGAGATGTAGACATAGAGGTCATCTGCATAAAAGTGAAAATGAAACCCTGAGAATAGATCAGACTGCCAAGGCAAGAACAGGGAACAGGGAGAAGTAGGCAGAAAATGCTGGGGAATACCAGGTGGGGATGGTTGCAGAAAAGAGGGCTGGATAAAGAGGAACCTGCCATGGCAACCAAGAATCAGAAGTTGGAAAAGTAGAAAATGCCTAGGGGGGTTTAATGCAAGTGACAGAAATTGAACACCTAAAAAGGGCTGAAAAATTAAAAAGAGAAAGTTTCTTCTGGAAAGGCCAGTTTTAAAGGAATGATGGAAACAGATGATTTATTGAAGAACAGATGAGAGATGATAAATTACAATAATTTTCAAAAATATTGGGTATAAAGAGAGTAGACCAATATCAAGATGGCAGTGCAAAATGTGCTTTGTTTCATTTTTCAAATGAAATGAGGTGTGTTCTGGGTTGGTATTTGTCCTAAACACATCAAAATTATTCACTAGTTGCTTATGGCTTCTATTAGATATGAGAGGCAGATTTACCTATTCTGATTGGTCAGAATCTAGAGTCATCAGTCAGTATCCAGAGTCATTGCTAAATATTTTTTATATTCTCCTTAGTGTGATTATAGGCTAAAAGGAAGAAAATAGAAAAGGAATGGTTGAAGATATGGAAGAATGGCCATTATTCATAGCAGAGGTCAGCAAACTATGGTTGAGAGTCAAGTTTGACATGCTACTTATTGTATTTGCTCATAGAATGTTCCAACATTCTTTAATAATTGGAAAAAAGAAAAATAACATTTCACAACTCATAAAAATTTGAAATTTCAGTGTCCATACGTAAAATTTTATTGGGACACAGACACATGGATTTATCTACATACTCTCTATAGTTGTGTTAGCATTGCAACAACAGGGTTGACTAGTTGCAACAAAGACCATGTGTCTTTAAAAAGCCTAAAATATTTATTATCTGGTCTATCACAGAAAAAACTTGTTGACCACTGATTTATAGCACAGTTCCTAAGAAGAGAGAGGAAGAATATGGAATCAAGGTCACATGCAGAGGTATTGGCCAAGAAAAGGAAAAATGATGCTTCGTCCTATGAAACAGTAAAGCGTGATAGGATTGTAAAAATATAAACAGTTTTGCAAGGGCTGGGGGAGAAAGGAGAGGGAGTTCCCCTTACCACCACATACACCCCACACTTGAGGTGAAATGTGTTAGCTGCCATCGATCATGACATTCTAGAGGACAAAAACTGTGTCGTATTCATCTCTGTCTCCCACACAGCTTTCAGCACACCACCTTTCTTTCAGTCACTCTCACTAAATATTTAATTGAATCCCAGGTGAAACTCTATTATAAGCACATTCCTAGAAACCTCTGCCCTTAGGGCCTTGCATTTAATTCTCTTACTATCTGAGCCCACATTTATTAAAGTTTGATGTTATGTTTAGAGGTGTAAAGATAATGGAAGCTGGCTTCTTATTCAGTTAATTTCCAGTTCACTAAATGGAGTCAATGTAGTCAGTGAGAGTTAATGTTCTTATTAAAATTAGTCTGTTTTCCCTTTTCTTTCAGCCTGAATAGTATTGTATATCTCTAAAGGGTTTTAAAAATAAATACTATACAAATATAAGGTGTTAACACAGATTTTTAAAAAACTACTAACAATGTAAAAGAAAAATAGAAACCATAGGAAAGTTGAAAAGTTAAGGGGGAAAATTATTATAAAGTAGAACATATGGCAACTCTTTAGTTATTTTATTTAGCCAGCATGTCAGGTTTTAAGAGTTTCACTTCTAACACCCTTGGGTATATACTACTCATTCACTGCTACTGTCACCGTCTCTACTGTCTTATACCTACTCATATGAATACACTGCCAGCCCAGACCTGGCCTTTAATTACAAATTAAATCTGTAATTGCTAATGAAGAGTCATCTGAAATCATAAGAACAGTGATTAGCTTAAGGTTTATGTTTATCATGACTTAAATATACTTGCAGACATACACATACAAGAATATTTACATAAACATACATAAACTCACCCCAATCAGCTCGCTCTTGTTTACTTAAAAAGTAACAGCATGACAGTGGTAATCGTATGGCAATATATAAATATATCCAACCATCACGTTGTACACTTTAAATTTACACAATATTATGTGTCAGTTATAAGACAACAAATAAATAGGTAAATATAAGTAACCACCAAATTTTTTAAAAAGTGACAGCATGTATGTGGAAGTGTTAGTGACTTTACCTATTAATTCATTGTGAATGTGAAGATTGATTTTGCAAGCACTCAGTTATCTAATCTTCTTTAGGCCCCCAATAAATTTTTCCCATCTCCAAAGGGAGCTATACATGTGGCAACATATGATGATAGTCTTCTTGGCATGATCATCCTTATTATGAATCATCTAGTAAGGCATAGATTGCTGAAAATAATACTCTGAATTACCGATGATAGCATTATGGTGCCCAATGACAGGGAAACATATCTATTCATGCAACATAATAGTAACTAGGCACATTTTCACACTCACAGGCTGCTGCCTATAAACTAGACACTTGTCTAACAGATCTAAAGTACAAGACAAACGTACAGTAAAATGATATATCAGAAGCTTTGGGGGTGGAAGGCAGAGCAAGAGAGAGGGCATGTATAAAGAAAAAAGTCAAAACTTTTGCATGTTAATCAATTCATTTGGGATATGAGATTTCAAATATGGGAGTTTTCATTTCTTATTTCCAACTGCATTAGTTTTCAAAAAATACAAATTTTTTATTCTTTGCCATTTTCCTCAAAAAATCACTCTGGTACCAGAAAAAAAAAAAAACCCAAAACAAAACAGTGCATAAAGGTGACAGAAACAGCAATAAAAATATTCTGTTAACTGTTAATCTCTACTGATACAGGTGCACCTTTAAGATCACTTGTTTTAAATGGTATCAAACTCAGCATAGATAAAGACTAGGAGAAATAGCATATGATTGTCAGGTGAACATGCTTTTATTAAGTATCTTATTTTAGGCTTTCTAACTGAACAACATTTAAATGCATTAAACCAAGATAAATGTTGGGAAGCTGAGATATTTTTTAAAAATGAATGAAACATAATTTATTAGCAGACTATTCTTTGGAAGGAGTCCCAGTTATTCACAAGTAAAGAAAAAGAATGTATAATAGGACTAATAGTTGTACTAATGAACAAAATCAGGTTCTATTGTCACCATTTAGCTTTGACACATTAGAATTTAAGGGAATATAGCTAAGTTAAGAGATCTATAAGAACAAATCATAAAAATATTACATTTGCATTTTAAGTCATCTTTCTAGTCTCCTATTTATCCTATATTATGGAATTACTCTCTGTGATACTTTTCAAAACCAATATCATTTTTAATTCATCCTGTTCCAGGGACAAAAGATTATATATTAAGTTATAGTTAAGTCCTATTTCTTGTCTTAGAGAGCTCACAGACTATTATCCTATCCGGATATTTCTTCCTTGTTAAATGATGGGATCAATAGACTTCATCCCTAAAAATAAATTTTTAATAGGAATATCAATTTAAAATATTATACCTATACTCCTAGGGACAGAAGAAGTTGCTTAGTGACTTCTATAAAGATTTTTTGAAAATGCCCCAAGGTACAGGTCTCTGAAATAAGAGAATAAGGTAGTTTGACCCCTTTTTAGCATTCACTTCAAACATAGTTTTCATAACATGTGTGAATAATCCTTATGTGACCACCTCTTTTCCTGCGTCTTCATCTATCAAGTTATTCCATAGCCAACCCAAGCTCTATACTGTCTTTTCTATCTAACCTAAAGCCATGTACTTCTCACCAAATGATTCCATTCATGCCCCACAACCTTCCCATCTCCAGTGACAGTATCCACCCAAACAACCAGAAGCCTGGCTCCCCAGTTGAGCTTGAGTTATTCAAATCACTCTGTTTTTGACAAGAAGAAAAGCAACACAGTAATCAGGTGATAAAGTCCTATCTAAAAGCAAAGCTCAAAATGTCTGTGTATAATTTGGCTAACTACTTATCAGATATGAAATTCAGGTCCGTATGGCGAACCAGACATTTTCCCGTTATGTGCTTGGCTTGCAGATCTACTCCGTTTGTGATTTGTCTTCAATCTCTAAACTGTTTCACTGGTGTCTATGATATAATTTGGCTCACTGAAGCTTAAACTTTTGAGAAGCAAAAAATGCTATTATTTTTATATTTGGTTATAGCTGTCCACTTTCATGCAGTGTGTTTAGGAACAGGAAGAATCCCTTTAAACACTATCCATTTATCTAACATATAAAAAGAAAGATTTTAATTCCTTATATTAGTTACTAAGGACTATTGCTTGTCAAATACATTTCTGCAGTTAAATAATAAAAAGCCAGAGTGCTTGACTGAAAAGAGCATTAAGTCTAAACTAAGAAAATGGCCCCTTGAAATATTTATGCCTTACTTTTCCCATCAGTAAAATGGGATAAAGTTACAAGTGGTGCTTCTTTCTTGCATGGCTACTTAAGGATGAAAGAAATGTTTAAAACATCTCAGGAGAAAATTCAAGTCCATCAAAAGGTTGAATAAATTCAAGTTACCCAGCACAACCCCCTCAAAAGGCCATATGAAATTGGACTCAGAAAGGGAGAATGGTTGAAATATTTTTTCTCCCTCTCCAAGAATGATTTCTTACTTTTCCAATTTAGTAATGATATTTCTGTTTATTCTGTGCTCTTGATATTCAGTAAAAAGTCATTTCAATTTTGGCAATATATTCACTGAAACCTTTTGGGTTTTATTCTCTCTGCAAATATTATAAAATTGTATTTTTTTCTATAAATTTAACAGCAACGTTTACAAAATTGTTGCAACACAGGTCACCTTATAATCTCTTTTGTCCTATGAAATTCTCTACAACTAAACTGAAATCTTACTATTTTCCACAGCACAGTATGTCCCTTGCCTCAAGAGGAAAGAATAAGACAGTTGCAATAAACAAAAACGGAGTAAGAAATTTCTACTTTGTAAACCCTTTTTCCTTCTGGTCCATCTGCTGTAGGTTTGATGGGGAGGGGGTTCTCATCATCAATCAATGTCTCAATAAGCTTTTCTTATGTTAATGACCGTTAGAGTCTTGTGAACTTAATGCTGAACGAATATAAATACAAAGCTCTTCTGTATGTACTATTACTGTGTGGACATTTTAGTCTATCTAACATACTTTCATTTAACACATGTCATGAATTGACAGAAAGCTTCTGTTGACAGTAAAAGTGTTCTCGAAATGGCTTACATATTGGCAGACGTGTTGATCTGAAATGTGACATGTTTGTTAAGGCCCATTAGCAAAGTCTGAATACCTCTTGATGTGCAAGTGTCTGTACTCTGAAAGAAACTGACCTCTGACTTCAAAGAGATCACAGTAGGCAAACAAGTACAAGCAAAATCACAGGCCCTGCTCTTGGACATAGCAACAGTTGAAGCATATCTCTTCTGTATTTGGAAGAAAAGGAGGGAAGGGAGAAAAACTGTTGACAAAGGGGATAGTAATGATGATTGGTACTTGAGGAAAAGGCCCAAGAAGCTTTATCAGTTGGAGAAATTTTTAACAAGGCTAAAAATGTGTTATCAGCTGTGGAACAGCTACTAGAGGAGAGAAATTGCAAGATATCCTGTCTGATCCAGTTCTCATAACCCTGTTGTGATGGGTGAGAGGAGGAAGTGTGCACAATCTTTCCAGCTTTTCATCTGTTTTCTATTGAGACAAACTCAGAAAACACAAACTGGAAGCTTGTGTTAAACAATAATTCTGTCCTCTGAATAGCAACCTGTGCATTACCAGTGTTATTCAAATATTCTAAAGACAGCTATCTAAAATCTTGTGTACATTTTATGTCTATATTCTAAAAACACTTTTGCAAGAACTTGTTCAACAGCATTGAGCATCCCCCAGTGTGAAAGTCTTGTGGGAGGCACTAAAGATATAAATGTGAATAATGTGGCGCCTTTATCTTTGAAATCCCAGTTTATTGGTATCTTTCTAGAAATGCAAACATATTACTACAGTATGATGTTGTAAGGTGGATAGTAGAGTAATAAGTGAAGACATGTGAAAGAGAGAGAAAGGAATGGCCTTTTTCTCTCCATGTGCAAGGGATATGGAGATAGGTTTTAAAAGGAAGGGCAGTTTTGAGCTAAGTCTTAAAGCGGGAGCAAGAGCTGATTGATGAAGGAAAGAAGAGAGTATAAGGAAGCAGAGGGCCATCTCTCAGTTAATACTGGCCTGTGGACCGAGAATGGGCTTCTATTCCAGATTTTCCTATTTATCGCCAAGATGTATGGGTCATTGCAGATTCAAAGTTGCCTCTCAAATTGTTGCCTGGGAAACTCCCAAACTATGTTATACTTTTCCAGTATATGATTAACTTTAAAACTGACAATGGGATATTAGGTTCATAAGTTCTAGCATCATGTCTCTCTGGAATACCAAGAAAGCCAGAATTAAATGGCTGGGCATTTGTTTTCCAGGCACTCTCATGCATAAGGAATATTTTGTATGAATACATTAATATTTTCCCAATTAGATGCTTTTACCCCAGGCTTTCCAATTTTTCTGCTGTTGAGTTTCAACTAGAACTACATAATGCCCAGCTACAGATTTTTTTTTTTAATCCCAACGTCTTCTTCCAGTTTAAACATGTATCTCTTACTCTACGGCCCTTACTTCTTCTTCTTACCATCTCCTCCAGGCAAGTAAAATAACGTATCATAGTGTAAGGCCCAGCAGCTCATTCAGAAGTAGGGTTACACATTGAGACCTTATTGGGCTGCCCCTAGTCACCCATTCTGGTCCACTGCCATGGAAAGAAGGCCTGGGAGTAGATACGTGAACATTCTTGCAGTACCTCAAAGGTGAATTTAGAAAAACAGCACACACTCTGTAGTTGCTTGAAGAAAATGTTGAAAAGGAATCTGTTCATCAATGGACAAAAATCACATCTTTAAAAAACCTAGTAGACCAGATGGCTTTGTGTCAAATCTGGCCTAAGGGTGGAGTGTGGGAGGTAGAGTTCAATTTCCTTGGTATCTGAAGGCTTAAAATCACAACAGTTAAAATTGTTTGAACAATAGCCTTAATTTTAAATTCTTTTTCTACCATTAAATTAATTTAGCATAATTAATTTTAATGTAAAAATTACATTATTAATTTTTCATTGTATCGGTAACAGGAAACAGAACACTTATAAAATTTAGAAAAAGTCAAAGTCAAAAATCAAAATCACCTATTACTTGATGTTGAAGAGATAACTATTTTTTATGATTTTGATTCTACTTTTCTAAATATCTTATGCTTAAAACACTGAACTTGCAGTGTGTATATTGTTTTAAACTCACACATAATCCCTAAATTCCTTTAATTCCTCACCAGTCTTCTTCTATACATTTTACTTGTAATGATGTTTTTTTATATTTCTGGTAAATTTCTTCACTAATTATTATTTTTAAACATTTATATTTTTATATAGTCATAATGCTGACTTTAATGGCTATATGATATTCTATGACATTGATAAATATGTAATAAGTAATTAAGTATTAATATTAATTACATATATGTAATAAGTAATATGTAATACTTAACTTGTAGTTTATTAAGTCTTAAATTTATTGCTTCCACCTGGTTTCAGGGTGGCTATAATATACAGTAAATTAAAGCAAAGGGAAAAATAAATAAATAAAGGAGAAATGAAATAATGCAGTCATAGGCTTCCTGGGTCAAAGAGATACTGTATAGACACAATGTAATAAACATCAGTAGACAACATTAAAGTCACCTCACTGTGCATGGCTGGGAAATGGTAGCAATATAATGCCCAATTTTGTCTCAGTCATCATAATCCCATGTTTCATAGATAAATATGGGCTTCCCCCATAGGTGACTCAGGGGCAAAGAATCCGCTTGCCACTGCAGGAGATGCAGGTTCAATCCGTGGTCTAGGAAGATCCCCTGGAGAAGGAAATGGCAACCCACTCCAGTATTTTTGCCTGGGAAATCTCATGGACAGAGGAACCTGGTGGGCTGCTGTCCTAAGGGTTGCAAAAAGTGGACATGACTTAGTGACCAAATAACAGCAGCAGCAACAATCAATAACTATCAGGCTTCCCAGGTGGCTTGGGTGTAAAGAATCCGCCTGCCAATGCGGGTGATGCAGGTTCGATCCCTGGGTTGGGAAGATACCCTGGAGGTGGGGATGGTAACTCACTCCAGTATTTTTGCCTGGAGAAGCCCATGAACAAAGGAGCCTGGCAGGCTACCATCTATAGGGTTGCAAAGAGTTAAATACAACTGAAGTGACAGCATACATATAGATAACTATCAGTAATTAAAGAGGCAAAGATTAAAATCTTGCTTTGGCTTCAAAAGAGTAGCAATAGCTGTGGTATCCCTGGTTGTCAGCTGAAGTTATCAGGAGTCACCCAGGAATCCCTCAGGAGTCACAGTATTCAGATAAAATGTATTTACAGTTCTTTCTATTCTTAATCCAAGGTAAGAAATTCTTAGAATATCTAGACAGAGTTTAAATGAGACTGTGATCAAAAGTCGTTTTTACTATTTATTTGAAAGACTGATGGCTTTTCTTCAATGGCATGTTGATGTTCCGAATTAAGATAGGTGTGAAAGGTTCTTTAGCCTGACAACCCGAATTAAATAACACCACTAATACAAAGGAACACATATACACTATGATCACATGTGTATATAACAATCATGTGTGTGTGTATGTGTGCGTTTTAGTCTCTCAGTTGTGTCCAACTCTTTGCGACCCCATGGACTGGTCAGGCTTCTTTGTCCATGGAATTCTCCAGGCAAGAATACTGGAGTGAGTTGCCATTCCCTTCTCCAGGGGATCTTCCCGACCCAGGGATTGAACCCAGGTCTCCTGCATTGTAGGCAGATTCTTTACTGTCTGAGCCACCAAGGAAATCAATTATATACCAGTACAATAAGGGTGTATAATTTCCTTCCCTCAGAGTTAAAAATTAGAGCCAAACATGCTTGGATCATGGTTTCATGTAATAGTGCTCTTTGATAAAAATAGATATGAATAATGAATACTAAACAGGAAGCTGAGTATATGAACAGGAAAGAAAATGCATTCCTCTTTTCAAAGAAGTCAGTCACTAGCATTAATAGCAAGCCTCGGGATTAAGCTCATTAAAACACCTGCCTAAAGAAGAAATCTAATTTATTTTTTGTATGTCTTCATGTTGTATGATTAATATAAAGCATGGAGGTAGATTTTGTGATCTGGACCATGATCTTAATCTGCATAGAACACTTTTATATAGTTTCCTTATATGAGTATCACAATTAAGTTCAATTAATGGTATTCCAGATTTGAAGTTTGGTTGTGAAGTTGATTGTGCTTTCTTTACCTTTATTCAGGCCACTGAGAGAGTGGAGAGAAATGTGTATCCGGATAATTGATTTTGTCTGTGAATTCCTCTGCCAGGCACTGAACACTCCGGATGGAATCCTTGTGTTCTTAGGGCCTTGTACTTTTTCTGGGAGCATTTTAGGCATTCAGTGTTTACCACTGAGTGGCTCCATATCTTTAATTAAGTACAAAGACTTTGCGAGTCATGTCACCTAGAGATCATTTTATACACTGCTCTGTTTGGCTGCCAATCTCTTGTTTCTTTCCTCGGGAATGCTGAGGCAGATACCCTTTCACGAGGAAGAGAGATCCATGGTCTGTTGCCTGTGCCAATAACAAAATTGTTGGAGAGCTGGATGGCAAAGCTGTTGCCATTGGCATCTTTTATATGAGCTACATCAAAAGAATCAGGATGTCCCTCCCTGTCGGTGATCATAGCAACTCTTCCCAAGTTTGCACCTCCAGTCACCATGCACAGGTTACCAGTGTTAAATTTGATGAAATCAGTAATATTTCCAGTCTTCAAATCCATTTGAATGATGTCACTCACCTTGATGAGGAATTCGGGGTAGCAGATGGTGTGAGCATCATGGATCACCAGATGAGGGATTCCTTTTGTGCCCATGAAGATCTGTCTTACTTTCTACAACTGATAGTTGGCCTTCTCAGGTGTAATATGATGAAGAGCAAAGCAATTCTTGATGTCATAGATGAGAGGAAAATTCTCTCCAGTCTTGCCAATGCTGATGACATCCATAAAATCAGCAGGGTAGGTTGTATCAGTGTGGACCTTGCTATCAATCTTAACGAAATTCTATACGCAGATCTTCTCTACTTCATCCCTTGTTGGGGCATACTTAAGTCTGTTCCTTAGGAAAATGATTTGGGGGAAACGCTCCCTCAGCTTATGGGAACTGGTAGATGAATAAGGAGCATACACTCCAGTCAGTATATCCAGCATGCCATGCTCTGGAGCTGCGACATGTTTCAGGTGCTTCTTGGGACCACAAGTCATGGCTGCCCTAGGCATGAAAAGCATTCCTCTTGTATTTCTAACATTGGTTACTGATATCATCATCCATGCTGTCCTCCAAATAAAAAATCCTGGATTCAGGGTTCCCCCTCATCCCCACCTAAGTATCTGCTGGCTTACTTCCTTAATATCTTTCCTTTCCATAACTAGGGCGGCCACTGTCTTCATTCAGAGCTTTGTAACCTTTTCCTATTGGATATTTCAACTGTCTCATTTGGTGTCCTTTTTTCCCAGACCCTCTCTCCAGTTCATTCTCCTGAGTCATCTAATAACAAAACACAGATGTAGTCAAGCAATTTTTACATCCCCTATAAGTACAAACTGATTCTTAGTTGAATTCCAAATAAGCCAGCATTACAAATGCACAATCCCATATCAAGATCAAATAAACTCACCATTTTCACAGTAAAGTTTTTAATTTCTTCCACATATACATTAGTCATGCCTCAGACTCTTTATATATTTTAGCTCTTCTGCCTAGAATACTCTTCTCCTTTTCCACAGAAGAACTCTTACTCATCCCTTAAGATTCGTTTCCCATATCACCTCCTCTATGAAGCCCACTGTGACTATCTCAAGTAACATGATAGCACTAGAGACACTCTGAATTAAACTAATACTATCTGGGTTTGGATACTGACTCTGTCAGTCACTTAACTGACAAGTCACTTAACAAGTCACTTAACTAGCCTATTCCTTAGTTTTCTCATCAATGAAATGGAGATGGTAAAAGTAACTTACCTCATGGGCTTGTTGCAATTGTCATATGAGTCAATTTATATGTGTAAAATAAAACACTTCATCTTAGTTAAGTACTTGATAACTATTAGCTATTTTTATATAGCTTATTCACTCCTGTCTTTTATGTTCTTATACATTTTTCAATTAGAGAATGTATCCCATTATGTTGTATCTATTTCTTTATATAGGTCCCTCCCTCTAGATGGAAAACCACTTAGCTTGCTGCCTGTGACTTATTCATCTCTTTAACCTGTCAGAGCACTGAATCAGATTCTGAGTACATAGTGATCAGTGAATGTAAAATGAATATGTGAATGAATGAATGAACTCAGGTAAATAATATGCTAAAACTATTTCTGTATGTCTCATATAAATCAGAGTAGATTCAATTTAGTCAAGTACCTATAGACTTGTGTTAGTGAAATAAAATATAAGAAACTCCTTCCTGTGTCTTGAAACCCCAAAGCAGTGTCATAGCTCTCTTGTGTGCATGCTTAGTCACTTGGTCATGTCTGACTTTGAGACCTACAGACTGCAGCCTGCCAGCCTCCTCTGTCCATGGGATTTCCCAGGCAAGAATACTGGAGTGGGTTGCCATTTCCTTCTCCAGGGGATCTTTTTGACCCAGGGATTGAACCCCCATGGCCTGTGTCTCCTTGTATTAGTAGGCAGATTCTTTACCACTGATAGTTCTTTTAGTTATGATATAACCTTCCCATTGACATGGAAAAGCCACTGGTCCTATTAAATTATTATGTTTTCTTTTTCTTTTTTTACCTGCTCAGTTCCTGTTTGCTTTTGCATGTGCTGTTTGACTCCATATTTTTGGTCCCATGTTAGACATCTAATTCAGCATAAAAAGAAATCTTTATAATCAAAGTTGATGGTCACTAAGAAATAAATGTATCCTTTGTGTTCTCAGAGAGGAGGTTTGCTTCATTTACTCTTTTCTCTGGATAAATGCTGTTTTCTAATGCTTTTGTGCTGATAAAGAGAATGAAGGGTAGGGGGAAACCTGGATACTTTCTTCTCTGGGTCACTTTGCATAAAGACTTCTTTGCAGCCGTGTTCAGATGATTTATGTACATATTGTATATGCAGCAGCAATTATAGCAATACCTACCATTTAACCTGCATCATTCTGCATGGCTGTTCACCGGCTGCTAACCTAACATCTGCTACTTTGGTAGTCTAATATTCAAATAGAATGAAGAATCAGAAAAATAAAGCTCTAGTAGACTTGTATACTTTGATAGGTAACGGTGTGTGGTTTTGGGGGTGTGGAGGAGCATATTTTGTCTTAGTTTGCATTATCCAAAGGTAACTATCTTTTTAATCTTTGTAGAATTAAGACATACTTTTCTTTTTCAAGTTAGGAATCAAATGGCAGAAAGAAATATAAGTGGTTTCCTCTATGTACTCTATCTATTTAAGGAAGATCCTGTTGTTTTATAGTCTTTTGTAAGCTCCCAAACACAATGTTAACAAAATATGATGTAAACCAATTTTCACAATATTTGAAAGTAGACAAACTGAGGCCAATACAAATCAAACTACCCATGAAATTACTAAATCTGTCTAACAAAGCTAGTTATATGCTCTATACTGGTCATATATAATTTGTAACTAAATCACAGAACTGTTGAATTTAACGCAATAAATCAGAGAGCTTGGCTTATCCAACCAATTTAAAATTCCTTCTTTCTTTATGATGGATTCCTCTCTCCTCATTCCTCAGTTGCCAGGGTTTCATCATTTCTTCTTATCTCCTCTTCCTCAGACTCCCTGCTGCCTTGCTTCTCTCCTGCCAACATTGCTTTCCTTATTCATCACTTTGACCATACCTCCTTTTCTATGCCTTGGTCACTTCCCAGTGTCTCCTGTGTTGCAACAATCTCTGCACTTCAAGCTTCCCTGCACTCCAAGAACGGGCACCAGACTTCCTTTTTTCTCCTTTAACCTCCCAGCACATGCCTAAATCTCTTGCCACCCAAACTTCCTCAAAGTTCGTCTCATTATAGTAAAGCTATTTCCCCTGTTGCTGGGTTTTTCCCAAAGTACCATTACTGGGAATTCCCTTTTCTTCTGGCTAGTGAAGCAATTTCTTCTCTGTTAGTTCAGATATCCCATTCTGGCAATACAATCTTCTTAGATAACTCAGTCCTCATGTGCTTGGACATGCTCTGATTTTGGGGTTTTTTTCTTTTTGCTTTTTTCTCCACCCTCCTAAGTTGTATTTTCTTTTAATGAATCCATTAAATTCATCCATTTCACTGAATGTTTGCATGCTAATTCACTTCAGTCATGTCCAACTATTTGTAACCCTATGGACTGTAGCCCACTAGGCTCCTCTGTCCATGGGATTCTCCATGCAAGAATAATGGAATGGGTTGTCATGCCCTCCTTCAGGGCCTCTTCCCAATCCAGGGATCGAACCCCTGTCTCTTAAGTCTCCTGCATTGTCGGTGGATTCTTTACCACTAGCACTCCCTGGGAAACATGTATGTGTGTATATATATATGTATGTATTTGTATGTATGTGTATATATATATATACATATATATTAGACTGCCCTTTCTTGTACTTTTATGTTTATTATGTTGTCTCTGTCCTACACATGTAACTAGGTTCTAGTTATCAATATCTGAGTAACTGCCACAACACTTAGTGCCTAAAACAGCAACCATTTTATTATATCTTATGAATTATTTAGGACAAGAATTTGAGAAAAACTCAGCTCAGTGATTCTTGCCCCATAGTGACAACTAGGGTAACTTCATGATACACCTTTGGTGGCTAGGTAGATGTGGAGGGTCCATGATGGCTTTCCATATGGGTTAGGCATCAGGAATGGCCAGAATCCTGGACTCAGTTCAGATCGTTTGATCAGAGTGCTACTCTGTGGCTTCTTTGTGACAGTCTTAGTGTAGTTATTCCTTTCACATGGCAACTCAAGGCTCCTGGAAGACTCAAGAGACTCCAAGAGGCTGAAGTGGAAGCTTTAACGTTTCTTAGGACCTAACCTTGGAATCTCCAGAACATTCACTTGTGCAGCCTCTATTGGTTAAACAAATCATTAAGGAGGCAAGGGAAATTAAATTCAACCTCTTGATGAGAAGGATACCACAGGAATATGTAGCTATTACATGTTACATATATATATATATAGACATCTAGATATGACATTTGATAAATGATTTTCTGATTTTGTGAAACAATATTGAAAAGAAATTATATTCATTGTACCTAAAATACATGTTAAATCAATAAAATAGTCAAACTTTAGAAAACATATCTCCATTGTACTACTCCTCCCATAACTTGCTAAGCAACTTTTATTTTTTAGCTAGATAGATTATAATTGTCTTAGGTACAGTGTATATTTCATTTTTATACCCCTAGCAACTCTCTCAAGCTTGGTATAGTAAACTCTCAAATGTTTGTTGAATTGAATTGAGTTAGTCCTGGATTTTGACATTGATGTGGCCAACTTACTGACTTCTTTGAATGTACTGTAAAGAAGGGTGAAGGTAACTTGAAAATCCAGCCTTATCAAGGGTACATCTAACATGATGTATTGGTATATGCCAGTATATATATGTGTGTGTGTGTGTGTGTGTGTGTGTGTGTGTGTGTGTGTATACATGCCAATTAATATGGTTCTAGTTAATGCAGGTGATGGTATCTTAATCTTCATCTTCCTTCATGCAGTAGAATTTTCAAGGGACCATTCAGTTGGTGTGTCTATATCCAAGTTACTAAATGAACTGGATAGCAAACATTCTGGATTACTTCTGACAAGCATTAGTTATTTTGTAGAAAAGAGGGGCAAACAAAATGATTCTATTATGCCTCTTTGTCATTAGAGAAAAGTCAAGCTAGTAAGAGTCAATAATAAGAATTGACACATCTTTTTTGAATTCACAGCTTTTCATATACAAAGCAAATTAAAATTTTCTTTCAATCTTGGATGGAATTTCCTTCTTTAAGCTGTGATCTCGTGTTTCTCTGGTAATTTCAAATGTAAAGAACTCTTGGCTGATGAACTTGTTATATAAGCAGAGGCATTGCTGTTCATTGTGTGAGAATCAGAAACTCTGCTGCAATTCTCTTGTCATGTCCCTGACCAAGTTACAGAATTTTGATTGGAAGGATGGGTATATTTTGTAATTTGTTTTAATCCTGAGGCAATTTTGAGATTCATTTCAAATTGCTTACTAAATTCATTTCTAGTTTATTTCCTGTAGGTACTAGGGAAAAATCACCTCTTGTTTCAGAAAGTCCTATCTACTTACTAGAACTGTTTATCTATGCTGTTAGGATAATGCATTCAAAAATTCTCTTAACTACTCATTAGAATTTTACATCATTTCTCCTTACTTTACTAATATTAGTTGACAATGCTTGGTTAAAACTTATTTAGAGAACTGAAGTATAAAAATATTGCTATTTACTTCCACGACATGTTTTCCAAAGATTTTTCTGTTCCTGTTTTGCAGACTTGACAAATAAGGCATAAGATGATAGAATCATTCACCAAGGTCATTTAAGACAATAGTAGACCTGGGAAGCTAATTACTGTTTCATGATCATTTTGTTTTTTTCTAGATCTTTCCAACTCTGTTGTCCATCTTTAAATACCTTTTTCAACATTAATGAATTTAATAAGCTTTTACATTTAATACATTGTTTACAGACTATAGTCTTTCCATTGGAGATATCATTTTACTGATAATTTGTTTAAATTGCTTGCTATTTCTATATCCCTAGTATTTATTTACAGTTCTTTATTATAAATTATTTATTTACATACATTCACACAAAATTCATATATATGGATTTTTATTTCTAATTTCACAACCTTTGCCCCTCCCTCTCCCAAGAATTTGAAAGTAACTTAGTTTTCTGCTGATTCTTTTTTTCCATTTGGCGACCATTTTATTTCACTGTTTTTGAAGTGATGCAGCAACAGAAAAATGGCTGCCTTTTGTTTATTTCCTTGTACATTAATATGATGACATCATCAAAGATATTAGCTACAATATGCATATCTTTAAGAACCCAGAATTACACTATAAGCCAGAAACCCTTGTTTTCCTTTTTATTTTAATGCCCCAAGGTTTTTCTAGCTTTAGTGCGGCTCTTATATGCAGGGGAAAATGAACATGAGCATTTTGGAACAAATGCATTAAAATGGTAGCATTTGAAACATATCTGAATATTTTTTCAAGGTTAAGAAAAATCCATGAAAAGGCATTTATTTAAGTCATGAAACATTCTAAATCAATGTTAACACTACAAAAAATATTATAAAGAATGATGTTAAATCATCGTATTTAGAGACTGGCTATTTAGCCACACATGTCTATTTTGGCTTTAAATTATTTTTTAAAATTTCAGCTGACACAAAAAAATTTTAAGTTATAATTATTTCCAAAAAATAACTTCTCATTAATGAAAAGTTTAAAGGTATATAGATTTACTATTTTTAGGATTACTATATTACTTACAGGCATTATTAAAATGTTCCATATATCTAACTGTACAGAAAAATTTATTTTCTGATATTTATTTATGGTGTTTCTGACTTTTACTTTTGTGCTGTTCGTTGCACATTGCATGTATTTGTCCTAAGATTTCCACTGAGATTAACAAGAAACAAGCTTTCAATTACCAATTCAATTTAGATTATTAAAGAGATAAGAAGTTTATTTTTTCATCAACTTCCAATTATTAAATAGCTTTTTCATTTGGAAATCCACTATCCATTTTCAAATTTTGAGAAATAATTTTAGGTAATTATTTTAAAATATACTTTGGAAAGATAATCTGACTATACCTATGTGTATATATGTATGTGTATTAATTCAGTATTTACATAGGAGAAAAATTACTATAAATGTTGAGTAGTCAGTTTTGAAACTACTTGTTAACACTGAAATCAGATAAGGTAAACCATATGCTTTATTGAGGTGAGCTGTCTAAAATAAGTTACTGCGATTTTAAGAATTAATATGAACCACGTGCCCTTTAGATCTTTAAATTGAAATCTTCATTGTTCTTTTAAGTCAGCTCTTATAGGAATGTGTCATCTTTTGAGAAGATAAATTAATCATCTACCTCACTTATATACATCAATAAAAGACACTCTCTCATCTACTTTATCAAAAGTAATTAGAACATCTCTATTTTTATTCATATATCATATCTATTAGTGACTGAGATTTTCATTGAGGCGATTTTGAGGGGAACAATGACTTATCCTTTCGAAAACAGCCAAGAAAAAGAAACACCAGCAATCTAAAGGTTAAACATACTGTCAAATCATTCAGTTCAGCAAGGTTCTTTAATAACATTTGTACAGAAGTACTTTCAGAAAGCAAAAGGTGGGAAACAGCTTTTTCTTAGTTCCCCTTCCTTATTTTCCAGCTTCTTATTAAAATGAAATCTAGTGAACTTCTTTTGAATGCCTGCTCAAATGTTTTCTATAATAATAAAAAAAATCTTGTGAAGGGATTTCCATAAGTTGTGCTGCATTAATGACTTAGAGCAGCTCCCTAATCTGTTATTCCTTCCTCCTAGCAGACCTCAGCTGATAAAAATATCCATAGACACAGTGAAGTCAGCGGCATGCCTGGCTTTCTCAGACAAAACTCCCATGTGATCACATATAGGCAGCCTCAGTGAGGCTGATGCCGTGCAGCAAGCAGTAGGTAATGAGTCTTTGTGCAGAGTGAAGCTCTTGTCGCTGAACAATAAAGCATACGGTACCAGCAATAAAACACAGGGCTGGCAAATTTCAGAAGATTCCGCTGAACCAGGAAGAACAGTGCCTTCGGTGATGCTGACACACATTAGAAAATGTTAATCAATTTATTTTGGATTCTAATGAAAAAAGAGTGCAAGGACTAAGACTACAGCTATTTGAACAGGTCAGTGATTTTATAAATTACTCCAACACTTCCTTGTGTTTGATTGGATTTAAATTAGGATGGGCTGGTGTGTATTTTGCCTTAAAAACTTTGCAAGATATTTACAGTGTGTAATATGAAGGATGCACTTGAATTGACCCAACTCAATTAAATGGCTGATGTAGTCAGATGTGATAGAGAAATGTTTATATGATTATAGTAAACTGAAAAGTTATTTATCCTATTTAAAAATTTATGGGTTAAAAAAATCATTCAGTAATTTCTAGCCTTCTATAATGCAGAAATAACATATGGCAGAATACTAACAAATAGCTCAAATAAAAATCTTCACATTTATTTTTCCAGAATTAAAAAATTCTGTACTGCAATAGTTTGTGTCTTATGAATTGGATGATATATCATTCAAAATTTATTGATATCTTTTAGTGTACTACAAGAGATTTAGCATAGTCAATTATTTAAATAAAAAATTTTAAAACCAAGAAAATTTTGAAATGTTAATAATGCTATCTCTCAGAACAATGCATTTTATATTTAACTATAAAATAGCATATATCTACATTAATCTGTGCCTTTTATTTATCATGTTATATTTCTTTATTGCATTAAACGGTTTATTTCTTAAATATTATTCACTCATTAAAGGAGAAAACAAATTAGCTTAATTTAAAAAAGAAGAATGGATTAATTATGTGATGATGCATATTTCCATTGACTCACCATTTAGAAAAGAATATGTGCCTTCATGGGTATTTATAAAAATATGTATACATGACCTTCTGTACCTAGAAAATAATCACTTCTTAGGTTTATGAGCAAGAGAGTTTGTGTTTTAAATAGAGAGACTGCTGTGTGTAGGAAGACAAGGGAAGAAATAACTCTAGCAAATAATAGCACAACACTGAACATCTCTGCCAAGGAGAGACAAGCGCTACTGCTGCATGAATCTTTAGATCAAAACACACAGTTTAACTTTGCTCTACATTTTTACTGCTGTGTTGTTTTAAAGGCATCGTGGGACCTAAATTCTTTACAATTAATTTGTCGGACATCATTTAGGATGATCTTAAGGCACTAGGGCGCATTTAACATTTTATAGAATTACCAGAGTGACTTCATGTATTCGTATAGTGACTCAAATGTATGCCTGTAAGATGCTGTTTAAACCACAACAAAAAGAAATACCCTATGTCCCTGATTATGCGTGCACTGTGCCTTGCAAGGGGGGGAAAATAGCTATGTTTCAAAAACAAGAGGAGTTAATGAAAATTTTAAATTGGCCTTCCACATGTATTTAAATGAAGTATTTGACTATTTGGGTTTCCTTGGTTACCATAGTCACTGCTGACAGCTTCTTTTTGGTGGGGAAGGGGAAAGCAGGACTCTAAAACAAAGAGTTAAAAACACTTATACATTAATAGACAAGGGGGGCTGGGGGTGGGGCTGTGATGCCGGCAGCCCGGCGCAGTCGGTGCCCACCCCCCATCGCGGATTCCAGTTCTCGGGTGATTCAGGTATTCTGGCAGAACTGCAGTTCCACAATTCCTTACCCAGCATTCCGTTTCAGCTGCTGGAGGGCTGCCCGAGCCTTATGCAAATGAGACCAGCTCCGAGGCTTTGACTGCAGAAGCGAGGGGGGGAGGGAGGGGGCAGAAGGGAGTTCAAAGGTCACAGGGCTGGTGGAAAGCTGGATCAGTTGCCCGAAAAAAATGCACTGGGCTCCTCTGCAGCAGTGTTTTGCAGCAGTTACATGAAGTGTGCTTTATGTCTCAGAGTGAAGATCTTACAGCGTGTGTGCCGTAGTCGTTTCAAGTGCACGCAGGTACGGTGACAGATTTCGTGATGCGCCTGATTTTGTTCCTATAAAAGACACCGATGAGGATTGGCTATTTTAATTCATTGTGGAAATCGGCAGGGTGTTCTTGATTTTCAGCTTCCCTTAACTAGTTTATTAAATCTTCTTAATGTTGTCTCAATTTGAAACGTGGGTGTTTTGTTCTAATGGAATAATGTCATGAGAGAAAAAATTTGGGTTGGGGATCCTAAATAATTCCATTTTGGAGAAAGTTTTTGATTGGAGGGAGGTATCTGGGTTGAAACATCTAGTTGAATGTCAAGACTTTAAACTTTTAGAGGATTTTCACATATTTAAGAAATCTGTTTTAAATAAGAACCTAAGATTCTTGTGAGGTATCTGGAACTAAATAATGGAGTTCTTTTGTTCATAACCCTCATGATACCATAAGGACAGTTTCAATAAGTTATATTTTCATTTCCTTTTAAGAGAGGGTTCATTTTGGACAGTCTTTGTTCTGTATTTCATTACTAAACACCTTATCAAAGAAATAACTTCTTATTTGGGGGTTGCATCCTTTAAATACTTTAATTTTCATAATTGTTATTAATTTTCTTTGGAACTTTTAGATAATGCTATTTTGAACTCAACATGTTCAGCTTCCTATGACTTTTCCTTTCAGTTAAGTCTGGATTGTGAAGTGAACCTCATAAATGTCACAGGCAGGAAAAAAGTCTTTTTCCATGGACTAAATTTCACACTTTAGTAAAATGTGTGATTACATCATAGTAAAGTCTGACCTGAACCAAACAAATGTGTCCTCACTTTTATTGTTCATATTGCTTTTTTATTTAAAAAGCATATTTTAAAATAAACCTAATTAAAGCAGCATGATCAGACAATCTATGTCATTAAAATTTTCAAATGTGTCAATTCAGCAGTTACAATGCTGATGGGGAAAAATGTTATTGTAATTTGCATCAAATATTTATCTGTTTACATTATAGGTTATATGTGTATGAAAATAAGTTGGAAAGATGAAGAGGCAAAATAATGTTTCGTTGTGAAATTGCTTTATGCTTTCATATTTGCCTAAGATATTTTGAGTGAATTTTATGAACCTTACCTACAAAGAGCTAGTACATGTTTAGATAATTACTTTCTTTTGCATTGAAAAGGGGGGCATTAATTTTATTATAATGATTATCAAGATTTGGTAGTTTGGCACTAATATCTTTTATTTTCAAATGGGGTACAGGGAGTATGGAGGGCAGACCAAAACAGGAGAATGGCCATTTAAAACAGTGAAGGACAAGTATTTTAAATATTTATGAAATCACTTCATAGTAGTCATGTAGGGCCAGATTCTCATCCTTTATCACACTATGGGGACATTCTGACATTTATCCAGAATCCTGAGATTAAATTAGGAAAAGATACTCATATTTTGTATGAGTTTTGTAAAGACAAATAAACTGCCATTTTCTTCTAAACTCTCTTTTGTAACTTTCAGTAATGACTGCAGCTTAAGGGGGTATATTTTAAGTCAATTGCCCCTTTTTATGTAGAATGGAAAATGCTGTCCTTTGGTCCAAACAACATATTTGGTTGCTTTTGTTTTATACATAGGTATATAATTTTATGAAATACATATTTACATATATTTTATATATTCATATGTTGTTATATAAAATATATATAATATGTATATATTATATATGTATGCATACATACTACATACATACATGTATTTCAAACAGCCAAATAAAGTCTTTCTTACGGTCAACTATATTTTATCCAACAATTTTGAAAAGCAAACCTCTTTACTTTTAGCTCAGGTCATGCCCAGAGTTTATACCTACCAGCCCTCTACACATGTTACACGCAGGGCACAGGGAAGAGGAAAGAACTAGGTTTAAAATTCATTTAGCCTGTCCAATACTATTAACTTTGTAAATGCAACTGCTACTACCCATTAGCACATTCTGAATATAGAAATAAAAACAGTGAGGGCAAAGAAGTAGCGCCTGTGAAGATTCTTGTAGAAAACGTGGTAATAGACAAATGTGAAATAAAGAGGATTGTTGTGCTTTCGTGAGCCACGAGAGAGCTATATATGTCCTGCGGCAAATTTATTGCTTTGAATATCCTGGAGAATTTATGTCTCTATGCAAATTCACTCAAAACTTTGAAGTCTTTTTTGCATTTGCTTGAACCATACAGCTTCCATACAAGTCTCAGCAGCAGGTACCTAGTAAGTTAATGGTCTGGATACTTAAATGCATATAGAAAAATGCATTTCTGTAATACAAATGAAATTAAATTTAGAAAGTTAAGAGCAAATAGAGTAATGTAAAAACAAATCATTGAAGGACGTACACAGTGTACTTTACGAGGTGGTATTATATCAGACTTCAAAAAAATCTTTAAGGATTTTTCAAAAATTAATTTCCTGCTTTCTGATTACCAATCTGTCTTTGTCATCATTTGAAACTAGAGACCATATTGTAAGCTTGGAAGAGATTTTAGGGCAAACATGTTGTACTCAGTCTAGCAGGATGGAACATAATCTAAAATCTACAAATAACTGTTGTCGTCTCAAAATTGTGTGTATAGGTTTTAGGTTGTATTATCAATATATGTGTCCTTTCCCTGAAGTTCTGGTGCCTATGAAAAAGAAAGAAGAATAAAATTACAACATATAGATGAAAAATGTGAAGAATAATTGAGTATTCAAAACAATCACATTTTTTCATCTTAAACTGGCATTTCTTAGGAAACAGTCAAAACAAATGATTGCATTTTTATTGCCTATTCTAAAATGTAAATAGACTTGTATTAATTTTGTTGAAGAGTATAAGGATAATACAATTGTAAGATGGTTTTAAAGGTCTTATTTTTATTCCATATTATTAGACAGATGGCAACATTATAGTAATACTTTGTCTAGGACAGTTGGAAAGTAATCTACTAAATTAACCAATTTTCCAAATATGTAAAGTTTACAACTTAAATGGCCAGTTTTTCTTTAATGGTATTGGTTTCTTGGAAGTTAAAATATGGTACATATCATTCTGCTTTGTTGAGCAAAATGGAAATCAGTTTAGGCCCTTCTTCATGGCATAAGAATTATTTCCACCATTACGCTGACTTATAGCAAATGATAACATTGTTCCTCAACTGTATACCAATACTATATAGTGTTAGTTGCTCAGTCATGTCCAACTCTTTGCGACCCCACAGACTGTAGTTCACCAGGTTCCTCTGTCCATGGGATTCTCCAGGCAAGAATACTGGAGTGGCTTGCCATTCTCTTCTCCAGAGGATCTTCCCTACACAGGGATTGAACCCGGTTCTCCTGCCTTGCAGACACATTCTTTACCATCTGAGCTACAGGAAAGTCCAGTACTAAATAGTGTTGCCATTATATACTTTCTAGCATATAGCTCTATATGCTTTCAATATACTTTATGTGCCTTTTATATTTTACTCTTTCTTTTCTCCTGTTAATATTTATTATTTTAGTAATTAATGATTACTCCTTATCTGATAGTAATTTAAAATGAAGTATGTGCACTTAGTTTACATTAAATTCTGTATAGCTTAGACTTTGGTGGGCAGAATGGGGAGAGGTAAACATCCCTCTGTATCACTCCTATGTGCTGACCTTCTGACACATGCAGATATGTAGTATACTGAGCACAGAAACGTAGAATTTGTCTTCGTTTTTCTTACATTCAGGATATTTAAATCATGTTGGAACTCCAGATAAATGAGAAATTGAGTTTTGTTGCTACAATGAGAATCTGTCATACTAAATCACCAACAGGGATTTGAAATTACTTTTTCTAATAGGGAATGAGGAATTTCTAGCAGGTATACCAAAGAAAACACACAGACCAATTATCTTGGTGGCGTTTGACTAAACACTGGTGCATATACCTATTCTTACCAATTTCAGGAGTTGTGGTCTATTTCATACTTAAATCCTGGGACTTTGAGATACACCACCTTCTACTGCCATGCTAATTATTACTCAGGAAATCTCTCATCTCCATGTAAGCTTATGAATGCACATATTCATTTAGAAATGCATTATTTAGTTGTTTTTGTGTGTGCATGCATGTACACATGTGTGTATGCCTAACATTCCCCCCAATCATATACAAGAAAAGACAACAGAGCCATCAATCCCTATTTCTTCAAAATTCACTAGTATAGTGTATATGTTAAGATACATACAGTGGTTAATATCATACCCATTAATAGGTGGTCTCTTACACTCCAGAGATTTTTGAAGAGCTGAAGAAATGTTGCTTCTCATTCTGTAAGAATTAGAATAGTCCAAAGTACTGGGGAAAAATTCTATATCATGGTCTTCTTTTGCCCACTAGCATTTAAAAATGCCTGAGAACTACTTTAACAAGCCTGGGTAATTTTGTCTAATACAACAAAACATTGTAAATCTATGGCAATTCATGAACTGAAAAACCAGGAAAATATTGTATATTGTTTTCTTGATAAGTAAGTGCTTTTATTATGTAGTTTTAAAGAGTGTAAGTTCACACTATATTGTGGAGTGTGAAAAGACTGAATAGCATGGTGTTTGGGAGTTTACTTTCAAGTTTCAACCCTGTTGTCATTTCTAAAGCATGGTCTGCCATTTACAATCCATGTGGCCCTGGACAGGGTACTTGAAAACTGTAAGCCTCATCTTCATTTGCAAAGTGGAGATAATTGTGTCTGTATCAAAGAACTTTTATGAAAACAAAATGGCATGATGCATGCCTGGCACAGAATATGAGCATTATAAGTGAGAACTATAGTAATAAATTAGTAATATTTTTCAACCCACAGGAGTCGGTTCCCTGGTCCTCATATGACAAGTTCAGCTTAAGTCTATAGTTACAACACTCTTGATAAAATTTCAATGGATGAAAAAAAAAACATGTTTTCCAAAGATAGAAACCCACTAGGAGAGAGGTCATACCTAGGAAGTACTGAGCAGTTGATGCCTTATATTCAGATGGGACAAGTAGAAGTGGCAGCCACCACAGTTATCAAATTCAGAATATATGTGGTTTCATAGTCCTACCAACTAGAAATGTAATATCCACAAAATCCTCACATATGTAGTAATATATGCTTTTTTTGAATTTTGTTTTATATCCTTTGTTGCTTTAATATTTTTCATTTTTAAGGCTTTGCTCTACTATTTTTTTCTTTTCCACGTTGACTTTGTACAATTAAGGCATTAGTTGTTCCTTTTCCACCCAAAGTTCCTGGTTTATCCATAGACTATGTGTTGCAGGAAGGGGAACCTCTTCCAGGGCCTGAAACTGGACTCCTGTCTAACATTCAGAAGTGAATTGTCCGAGGAGACACATGTGCTGACAAAGCAAGAAATTCTGTTGGGAAAGGGCACCTGGGCAGAGAGCAGTAGGTAAGGGAACCCAGGAGAACAGCTCTGCCGCGTGGCTCGCAGCCTTGGGTTTCATGGTGATGGGATTCGTTTCCGGGTTGTCTTTAGCCGATCATTCTGACTCAGAGTCTACCTGGTGGTGCACGCCTTGTTCAGCCAAGATGGATGCCAGAGAGGAGGATTCTGGGAGGTGGTCGGACATGTGGTGTCTCTTTTTGACCTCTCCCGAACTCTTCTGGTTGGTGCTGGCTTATTAGTTCCGTGTTCCTTACCAGGACCTCCTGTCGTAAAACAACTCATGCAAATGGTTACTATGGTGCCTGGCCAGGGTGGGTGGTTTCAGTCAGTGTGCTTCCCCTAACATATGGACCTTTCAATTATAGAGCGAGCATGGCTCATGTTCGGTGCCCAAGAAACGTTTGCTGATCCAATGCTGTTGTAGAGCAGGATTCCAGTTCTGCCTCATGACTTAAAAGTGCTAATTTGTTTAAATCACGAAAAAAAATATTCATGGACTCACTGCTGTTTTAAACTTCCTCTGGATCAGAATGATGTCTAGAAATACTGCATCAATTGATGTAGTCACAAGGTTTTTCCAAAGAAATCTAGAAAATATATCTACATCTTTTTTACTTAAAAATCATTTTAACAGTAGCATACCTAGAAGTGCTCTGTGATGACTATACATGAGTAGCAAGTGTTGGATAAATTGGTGGTGGGGAGTGGGGAATATCATGATTCTGCTTTTGTGAAACTTGTTTGAATGATGAAACTTTTCTCAATAGTGGGTTTCCAAGTTTTAAAAGATTGTATGAGTTTGGTGTGCTTTATCTCTATTGTGAAATGATTTTAATTTATGCCAGGAGAACCTTCTCTGAAACTTGAAAATTCAGGTATTTAATCTTACTCTCTAAATTATTTTTACTAACTGCTGCTTCATGCAATGTCAGCTGCAGGTTGAATAACTATTTACTATCTGCCTTCGGTAGTAAAAAAATCTATATCTTGCCTAAGGTAGTGATCATTTTAAAAGACATGTAAAGTGCTTTTTCTACTTATTCTAATTTTTCAAATCATCTTTATTTTTTTGCACAGTATCTTTGGCAGGATCCCAGTGCTTAGACGGGTATGGTCCTGAAGTTTGACCATATTTATTATGATATCCACTTTAGGGTACTTTATAAGGAAGTGTTTTTAAAAGATCTTTCACTTCAGTCTATTCCTATGATTCTTCTGAAGGAAAAGGATGTCATATCTCTCAAATATCTTTTGATCTATGCTGACTACTCTACTATTTAGTCAGAAAATTTCTAAACAACTGAAGAGAAACTTAAGTGCTCAGGAAAAAAAAAAATGTTATCTTCCAGTGCTGCAGTAATAATTCTAAATTCTTTCACATTTGTGTGGTCCTTTTTTTTCCCCTAATGTGGGAAGTCTTGCCAGTCATCCAAGAAATTAGACTAAGTCTTAATAGAAGCATATAAAATAATTTTTTCATTGGTACTTTTTTTCATAGGAAAAATAGGCTTACAACAGGCACTTGATCCATTTTCAACAGTTTTAAAAGCCTTATCGTGTTCCTGGTTGGGTCTCTCTTCTCTTGCTAACTGAAAATGCATCCTGAAAGTTAACTTTAGGGAACAAGTTTGGCTTTATGTCCACATGTATTCTATTATATCGTGTTGCCAAATAACAACTAATGAACGATGTTTTTAGGGTTAGGAGGCATTGAAAACCAAGTTCTGGCTATCTTATGTGGACTCTAATCCCAATGACAGGTAGTATGGAAAGCTTCTTGGGGTTCTGTAGAACCCCTTTGGCATTAGTCAGTGGAACAGCCTTCCATTCCTTTGTCAGCAGTGCATGCATCAGTTTAGACATTGCAGTTTGCACACAGTGAGGCAGGACAGTACTGACAGTTAGAGGCTCCCACGTTTGATGGAGGCCAGGCTTCTTTCATTTACTCCTTGGTTGTGGGGACTGTACTGCATCAGAGCCTGCTCTTACTAGGTATGCCCTGCCCCTTATTTTGATAGAAGTGGAAACTGAGACGCAGAGGAGGTAATCCTCTTACCTAAAATTAGGCCACTTGTTAGTAGCTGATCCAGGATTAGGTTCCAAATTGATGACCATTCATTTACTGAACAGGCACTGGAATACATATTCAGTTCAGGAAGAACTGTACAGTCAAGTATGTGAAACAGTCAGGTGAACTAGTAATTCTGATGCAGTGTAGTAAATACTGCTCAGGGCATCTGTGCTGTGATGTAGGGAGGTCACTAGACCCAGTGTGATGCTGGTCAGGGAATATTTTTCAGAGAAAGTCTGGCTCCGGTCTCCTGGGCAAATGACCTAGATCTCTGAAACCACAGTTTCCTTTGCTAAAACTACCCTGCAGACTTGGGGAAAAGATTACAGAGGATAGGTGCAAAGTGTCTGGCCCATAATAGATATTCACCAAATGGTGACTGGCATTATTATAAAAGGAAAGAGGCAATCTAAACTACATCTTAGGAAAGACAGACACTGTTTAGAAAGGAACCCTTGAAATCAGCAAGGAATGTCCCCAGGAGATGCAGTGCACTCTTTGGCACCTATGGCAGAAGAAGCTAGGGGAGAAAGAACCTTGCCTTGGGAGGGGGATGACCCTAGTGTAAAGAGAACAGGATGCAACAGATGCTCAGATTTCTAGGATACTTTAAACTAATGTGTTTCCAATCAATCATTCTTTTAAGTTCTGGATGTCCACCAAAGCTGAGAAAATGGCGTTAAGTCACTAGAGCAGACGTTTTTAACCAGGAAATCCATGGATAAATGGCATATGCATGTGTGCACTTGTTTCAGGGGCAAGCATTAATTTCTTTAATTAAATTCTCAAACTGCAAATCATCAAGCTACAAAATTGTCGAAATTCAAAATATATAAAGTAACTCAGACCTTTAACTCAAGGTCACAGGTCACTCTGGCATAAGGAATTCATACATAATTGGGGAACCCTCCAATTGTTTCTCCAACAAAAATATTCATTAGACAAAAGCACTCCCAGCATTTTTGGCTTAAGCAGACACCTGGACAAGAGAAATATATTTGGCTAACTTGCACTCCTTGAATTGGCAAGCCACCAGTAACATTTTTCACATTGGTGGTGCCCCATGGAAACACCTTGCAGGATTTTACCTTGTGAATTCATTGCCAAATCCCTATCTTCTTGGCAGCAGCTATGTCAATTTCTTGCCAAATGGGTTAAGGCAGAAATGGCCTAATATTGTGAAAGAAGATATCCCCCTTTTTTAAAAAAGAAATGCATAAGCATTCTGAGACCGTTTGGCATGATGTGGTCCAGGCATTGAAGTCTGATGCCAACTTCTTAAGATAATAATTATCTTATTTAGTAGCAACTTCAGTCAATAGTCAGTGTTTGATTCATGTAACAGTGTAAGGGCAGTAGCAGTGTGAATGTTAGGGCAGAACAAAGATTACTCAAATTCATGGTGTAAAAAACTGAGGATGAAAAAGATTTTGATTTAAACTAACTCGTTTAATATTGTATCCTGATGGGCTTTCTGGTGGCTCAGATGCTAAAGAATCCACCTGCAATGTAGGAGACCCAGATTTGATCCCAGGGTTGGAAAGATACCCTAGAGGAAGTCATGGCAACCCACTCCAGTATTCTTGCCTGGAGAATCCCGTGGACAGAAGAACCTGGTGGGCTATAGTACATGGGGTCGCGAAGAGTGGGACACGACTGAGCGACTTCACTTTCTTTCACTTGATAACTAATGATATTCCACCAGGAAATACCACTGTATGATATTTTCAGCCAAGCCCTCTTTTCTTAAGTACTGGAATAAAACCTGCACACCATCAATTGAGCAACTGTCCTCTTCATCCTCTCTCTGGCCCTGTAGACAATCTAGTTGATGAAGTGTGACATTGTGAATAATCTTGGTTTTGCCAGCTAAGCTTTTCCCACCTGCTATCACAGAAGAGCCATACACCAGTATTTTCATCAACCTGTTTGCAGTGCTTCTCATCTCATCATTTGAATTTGGTGAAGCAGCCAGAGGAAACATCAAAATTGCTTTCCATTCTGCATAACAGTAAAGGAGAATAAGCTGCTTTTTCTGGGCAACTGAATCCTGACACTGGTGGTTCCTGGGCTCTGGGCCCATTGCTGACTGAAGCGAACAGCCTTAGCTTATCAGAGTTGTTGGGAGAGAACTTTATTATGGCTTCTTAGTTTTCTGTGCTTGCTGGAAGAATTTGATGAGGATGTAAAGTAAATTATTTTCTTCTTTGACAAACCAGGAAGAAATGTCCTTCATGTCAGGTTATAATGCAAGCTAACATGCTCTTTTGATATATGACACATCACCAAGGCAGAAGGGTCTTTGTTAATGACCTTTTTTGCAGTTAAAGGTTACTCTCATTTTGATTAACTACAAAATTAGCAAGCAACCAATGCAAAGGATACACCCAGGTAAAACTGAACAGAGGGGCTCTAGACACACTTCTTTGTTCCTGAGAGAGGACCATGTATAGCTCCTGGTCTAAGTGGCCTCCATGGAATTAAGGACCTGCCAGGTCAAATGAACCATCAGGCCAGGGAAGAAACAGCATCTCACTGAAAATATCTCCTCATTACAATATAAAGAAATTCTTGCCATGCCAGAATTACTTCCTTTTAAATGCATTTTTTCCAGCATCGGTGATAAGGCAAGCTTGCCCTTAACTTATTAACTATATCCCACCTCCCTCACCTTTTTTTCAGTTGTTTGATGAACTCATGATTCACCCTAATGACCTCACATGTTTCATTTACTGGGTTTTGTCTGACTGGTAAAGGATAGGAATATTCGTATGCGGTAGTTCCAATTAGTGAAGTGAAGTGAAGTGAAGTGAAAGTTCCTCAGTCGTGTCCAACTCTTTGCGGCCCCATACAGTCCATGGAATTCTCCAGGCCAGAATACCAGAGTCAGCAGCGGTTCTCTTCTTCAGGGGATCTTCCTAACACAGGGATCGAACCCAGGTCTCCTACACTGTAGGCAGATTCTTTACCAGCTGAGCCATAAGGGAAGCCCAAGACTACTAGAGTGGGTAGCCTATCCCTTCTCCAGCGGATCTTCCCGACCCAGTAATCAAATCGGGGTCTCCTGCATTGCAGGCGGATTCTTCACCAACTGAGCTATCAGGGATGCCCCAGTTCCAGTCGGTAAAAGGCATCTTTTATGTAGATGTTTTCTTGATTTCATAGCCATCCTGCTTTTTCACCAAGAGCCAAGAACACCAGTTAGGGTTGTCAGAAGAAAAGCAGGATGCCCAGTTAAATTTAAATTTCAGATGAGCAACAAATAATAGGTCAATTTATATCTCAAATGTTATGTTTTTAATCTAAAATTCAAATGTAACTGGGTGTCCTTTATTTTAATTTGCTAAATCTTGCAACTCTAAAATGATTCTTCTCCAAATAAAAGAACTCGCTGTACAGAACTGAGATTGATGATGCTCTTCAGCCATATTTTCTGTGGCCATTTCCTTATAATACATAGCAAAACATTAGAAAATAGGGATAGACTGTCATAAGAAAAAAGGATTAAACATAAGATGAATATAAATGGGATAGTAAGAACTCAGTGAGTTACCTAGAAAAGCTATGAAATTTTTAGGCTGTTGAAAGAGGAACGTGAACAAGATTCCAACAAATACCCAAAATTTAGCTTCAGTCATTCTTCCCGAGGCATTAAAATGTACATTTTTATCCAATATCTTACTTCTTTTCTTCACCCTCCAGCCTTATGGTTTCTGACATTTTTTCCAGAAATACATTAAATAAAATCATTGTACTTATAATCGTAGAAAATCTAGTGTAGTTTTATCAGTATCTTTTTGAGTAAAGATGGAGACATTTCTACTTTCCTACGACTTTTTCTTTAAATGTGCCCAGAGGCTTCTTACATCTAATACAAATATGAAATAAATAGTATATGTTAATTAAGAATAACAGATATCCAAGATTATAAAATGTTTATTAGAATTTTAAAGTTGAATTTGGCAATAGAAGGGGCACTTGAGTGTAGGGAAAAAGCAATCCCAAACCAAGAAGCTGGCCAAGTAATGAATTCATGGACTATATTAATAAATGAAAAAATTAGACAAATCAGTGCTAAACAGGGAGAGACTATTGGCTTTGAACCGTGGTGAGCTTATTGAAGCCTCTGAGTGAGGTTCTTTGTAGTGATACCTAATTGGGTGGCTCCTTGCCCATTGGCCCTGTAGTCCATGGTCACAGGACTGACACCTGACCCAAAATGGGCTAAAGGTTGCTCATGCCTTGGAACATTAAGCTTGAACTGTGAGACACAGAAGTTGCTAGACTTAAACCTGGTAAGAGTGGTGCTCTAAAAAAAAAAACACCAAAAAAACACATCAAGGAATTTCTACAACTGTAATCTAGAAGCTGTCCTTATTCCTGCTGTTCCTCAATTTTGCATTTCAGCTGAATCTTAGATTGCATCAACTAGTTCAGTATTTTTCCAACAGATGTCTTTGTGCTTAAGTTAGCTAGAATTGGCATTTGGGTTGCTTGCAAGCAAAAAGAAATTGTATGACGTTTTGAGGTCAATTTCATGTCATTTTGATTCTCATCTAATCAAATATGCCAGATATTTTGTTAGGAGAGATGGAATGGTGAATGAGATGAACATGATTCTGCTTTATGGAGCTTTTAGTCTATCAGAGAAAACAGACACTGACAACATAATTAAACTATGGAAATGGAAGAGTTTCATTCATTCATCATACAAATATTTATTGAGCCCCTATTAGATAAAGAGAAGGCAATGGCCACCCACTCCAGTACTCTTGCCTGGAAAATCCCAGGGACGGAGGAGCCTGGTAGGCTAGAGTCCATGGGGTCACGAAGAGTCAGACACGACTGAGCGACTTCACTTTCATTTTTCACTTTCCTGCATTGGAGAAGGAAATGGCAACCCACTCCAGTGTTCTTGCCTTGAGAATCGCAGGGACGGAGGAGCCTGGTGGGCTGCCGTCTATGGGGTTGCACAGAGTTGGACACGACTGAAGTGACTTAGCAGCAGCAGCAGCCCTATTAGATATAAAGCATTGTTCTAGATGCTTGGAACATCTGTAAAGAAAACAAATATTCCCACTTTTGTATCTTCCAGCAGGGGATGAAAAATAATTAATACACCTAAAAATACATAAATAAATAATATAGATTTAGAAGGTGGTAGACTGAACTGAACTGAACTGGACTGAAGTGCTATGGGAAAAGAAAGTAAAAAGAAGATTGCAAGAAATCATGCATATATCAAAGGGCTTAGAGTCCAGAGAGAAAAGACAGGTTGGAGAAAGTGAATTATTATTAGAACTAAAACTGGCAACAAGGCCAAATGGTCCGAAAAGGTGAAGTTAAACAGAGTATGTTGTTAAAGACTTTATAAGCCATTTTGAGGATTTTGAACTTTATCCTAAGGCAACCCAAAGCCACTTAAGAGTTTTAAGCTATGGACATGATCACATTTGCATTTTAAATTTATCGTTCTGCCTCCAACCTGGAAAACCCATTGAAAACAAACAGTAGTGGATGGGAGAGAATAATTAGGAGGTGGTTGTCCTAGTCCAAGTGAGAAATGGTGATACCATTGATTACCATGTGTTTCTTGAATTGGAAAATGGTAGCTGTATTTAAATGGCTGTTAACGAGACAAATTTTCAGCTTATCATATTTAGAGTAAATTAATGCCTGTCCAAGTTTATCTTCTGTTCTTCAAGCTTTGATGCTGTTTACCAATTTGAAATGTTGACCACTTTTTCACTGGCTTCGTACCTACCAAGTTTAATTATGTCTCATCTTTAGGAAAAAAATATATGACAAGTTAAGGAGCTATGCAGCCACAGGACAAGCATTGATTCTTTTCACCTGCATCTATACCTAGCTATCTACATATGGTTGTCCTCAAATTCTGAGAGAAACAATACAGGGTACAAGCAAACCAAGTATATACAACTTCTTTATTAACAGGCCTTCTCTTTAAATTCTTGTATTCGTTTCTTCCTAGTGAGATAGTATAGATGATGTAGGAGAAAACCACATGCTCTTTTTACCATTCCACTATTAGGTCTTGATCAAGGTTTATCTGCTAGTAAGCAATAGGTCATTTGGCCCTCATAATTTGTTGTAACATCTTGTTACACTCACATAAGATTTTTTAAAGGCTGTGAAACTAGGCAGGTGTTATGCTTGGTTGCTGCACAAGCAGTTTAGCACTTAACCTGTTTCATTGGTATAAGTTAAAGCTATAAAGTGGAAGTCGCCCAGCCATGTCCAACTCTTTGTGACCCCATGGACTGTAGCTCACCAGGCTCGTCAGTCCAGGGAGTTCACCAGGCAAGAATACTGGAGTGGGTTGCCATGCCCTTCTCCAGGAGATCTTCCCAACTCAGGGATCGAACCCTGAAACACGTATTAATCAAGGGTATCACCATTTCTCACTTGGACTAGGACAGCCACCTTCTAATTATTCTCTGCCATCCACTACTGTTTGCTTTCAATGGGTCTCCTGCATTGCAGGCAGATTATCATCTGAGCCATCAAGGAAGCCCAAAGTTAAAGTTATACCCATCTGTGATTATCTGAATGTTTAATTTTCAGCATAGATACTAATCCTACCCTAAGCAGTCAGTTCCTTTTTTTCCTTTGACCTGGGAAGAGTTTAGGCTCTTTCAGTCCCAAACATGTAGACAGAAATTGCAGTCAGCCTTCAACTCCACTGCTTCAGGTCTTGCCAGTACAAATGTAACAACAATGGGAAAAGAGATTTTTGAATTCCCTTATCATCCCTCCAAAAATTTCCCCTCTCATGCTTTGAGGAAGTGAGAAAGGAAGAGAAGAGTGCCAAGTACCACATTTTGCCATGCTGGAATATAGTTTCCTTTGGGCCAATTGGGTGTCTTTGATTCTCAAGAAATCTGCCTTTCTTAAGGAAGCTGGGGGAGATCAGATGGTTAAGTGGCACGTAGGACATGGTTTTTAACTGTTACCATTGCAATATCTTACGTAAAAATGTACTTTTTAAACATGAGTTTCCATCTTGTATTACTTTGTGTCTTGGTGTCTCTCCCTCATGAATTACTTTGCATCTTGTTTGAAGTGAACAATTTTCAAATTTATATCCTGTCCTACTTTTATTTCAGGAACTTTACTTAAAATATCTTTTTCCCCCTCCACCCTGCTCAGATATGCATGAACATTTTATGCATTTCATATTCTTTAAGACAGAGAAAATAATAAGCCAATCTGAATAGTGGTAAAAGAAGAGTCAGAGTAGAGATTTTATTCTCAAAAGAGTGTACAGTGCAGTATCTTCTTATTGCTATCAGTTATCTATTGTGAAAATAAGTCATGAAAAGGCATAAATTAGTAAAACAAGGCAATAGAACATGAATTTGGAGGTATTCTCAATTCCATGCAGCCCAGCATAGTGAATGCTTGCTTCTTGGGAGCAGGTAACACATTCTACTCCTTTTTGTATCCCCTTACTCCACCGAAGGAGTCAAGCATATGTCTACTGGTTACTAAACACATGAATAGAAGAGTAGAGTAAATTGAAATTAATGATACTTAAGAGACATCTAATACTGTCCTTAGCTTTACTAGAAGTCACAGCAGTGATGGACGCAAAAGAAGATTTTGATTAGGAATTGAGTGCTGGGTCAGATAACTCCCTGCAGCTGGTGTGTGGCCACACTCAAGGAAGGAAAAGCCCAAGGAAGGAGCTACTGCAGAACAGACTAGAAATTAGGCAAATGGCCCTCAATTTGAGTATGTGTCAGAATCACCTGGAGGGCTTCATAGAGCAGTGTCCTAGGCCCTAATCTCCAAGAGAGTTTCTGATTCAGTAGATCTGGAATGAGGCGTTAGAGTTTACATTTCTAAGATTTCCCCCTTAGGTGGTTCTGATGCTGCTAATCCAAATAGAATTTGAAAAGTTGGCCCAGCTCAGGGGATCTGGTCAGGCTGTGTGCTGTGTGATCTGCATAGAGAAGGGAGTAATTACAGCAATTTCTGAAGCCAGTACCTAGAAAATGTAACAAAGAACTCAAATGGAAGTTAAAAATCAGCTGACATACAAGATGGAAGATAGAATGAATGGAATCAACCTAGCAATACCTTCAGCTTCAGTTCAGTTCAGTTCAGTCGCTCAGTCGTGTCCGACTCTTTGCGACCCCATGGACTGCAGCATGCCAGGCCTCCCTGTCCATCACCAACTCCCGGAGTTTATTCAAATTCATGTCCATCAGGTCGGTGATACCATCCAACCATCTCATCCTCTGTCGTCCCCTTCTCCTCCTGCCCCCAATCCCTCCCAGCATCAGGGTCTTTTCCAATGAGTCAACTCTTCTCATGAGGTGGCCAAAGTATTGGAGTTTCAGCTTCAGCATCAGTCCTTCCAATGAACACCCAGGACTGATCTCTTTTAGGATGGACTGGTTGGATCTCCTTGCAGTCCAAGGGACTCTCAAGAGTCTTCTCCAACACCACAGTTCAAAAGCATCAATTTTTCAGTGCTCAGCTTTCGTCACAGTCCAACTCTCACATCCATACATGACCACTGGAAAAACCATAGCCTTGACTAGACGGACCTTTGTTGGCAAAGTAATGTCTCTGCTTTTTAATATGCTATCTAGATTGTTCATAACTTTCCTTCTGAGGAGTAAATGTCTTTTAATTTCATGGCTGCAATCACCATCTGCAGTGATTTTAATTTAGCAGTGTTAGACCATCTACCTATATCTGTGCTAATTTATAGATAAGTTATTCCTGAAATATTTTTACATGGGCAGAAAGTTTATACCTTTGTGCATATGTCAAGGTAAATGATGAAGATGGAGAGACGGCAGCTCAAGGAGAGGAGACACATCATTCAGCCTAGAGAAAGAATTTAGGAGAAACCACCTCCACTTCCCACTCTTCACTCTTCCCACCCAATTAGTACTATATCCCTGGTAAATATCCTTAGGAGGTTTCTGAAACTGTGGCAACAGATTCAGCAACCAGGTATCATGTGGAAAAGTTTCACTTTATTGTAATCGTTAAGTGGAAACTACCTAAAATTTAGACCTGATTGCATATGCTTCATTGTGCTCAGCTAATTGGGTTTCTTGCAATTTAAAACTTGGGTATGAAGTTTGTGCATACTTATCTGTGTTCCTCCCAGTAATCGTTGAGGACTTTGGGGAACATTAACATTTTTCTTTGTTCCAGAATTTTACATACTTAAGTGGATTTTCTCAACTTGCCAACAAAAAGGGATAGAGGTAGTACATCAAAATGAAATATGTCTAAAAAATTGTTACATTTTGATAAGCAAATGGTCAGATGCTCATATTTGATCTAATTTCCTTTCTGAAAATATGTTTTAAAAAACTGCTTAGTGATCCTTTCAAGGGAGAACTCAGCTCATGTATAAAAAGCCATATAAAAATGACTCCAGAGACCTTGGCTGCACATCCAGCGGTCAAACATCTCAATGCTCCGCTGCTCCCGTTCCTGTTACAGGTACATGTGACAGCACTGCAGCGATGAGCGGAATTTTAAAGAGGAAGTTTGAAGAAGTCGACGGCTCCTCGCCCTGCTCCTCGGTTCGGGAATCCGATGATGAAGTTTCCAGCAGTGAAAGTGCTGACAGTGGGGACAGTGTCAATCCATCCACTTCTAATCATTTTCCCCGTGAGTACAGAAACCATAACTGAAACTGATTGTTTGGTTCTACAGTGAAAATAATTGGATCATTGTGGTGATTTTTTTAACTGCTATTACAGATTTTGTTTTGTTTTTACAATTGAACTAAAAGCAAGACATGATTAAGGAAAAATTAAGGAAGATTTTTGAGGCAACATTGGATTCCTTTATTTAGTGGATTATTTGATAATGTTAACCAACATTTTCAATGAAAAATGAGTTTTTGTTATTATTACTTTTCAAAGGAAATGCCCTACTCTGGCAGTAGATGGGGAAAGACATGTCCAGGCACAAAAAATGTATCCTTGTCATAGTTGAAATGATACCCTAGGAGAAAAAAAAAAAAATGGGGAGGATGTATTTGGGAGCAGAAGGTCTGGGTTCACTGAGAAAGAGCTTAGTCAACCATGACTTTAGAGATTAAAAAGCAGCAAAACTCTCCCAAATGTGCAAATGAGTGCTGTTTGTACCTCTTTCTATTCATCCCTTTATTCTCTTATCCTTAAGAATAATATTTAAGGCCCACAAAATAAAAAAGGTATATTCTTTTTCCACTGCACTGTAACATCACACCTTCCTGTCAGGCAAGGTACTGTGAGGTTTGAAGGACTGACAAGAGAATTTCATAGGGTAATACAATCTACAGGCTAAATGAAACTGACTATTACTAGCTAAATAATCTTGAGTTTATGTTTCCAATAGGAAGCTCTTAATATATTGTGATATGATGGTAGATAACTAATTTTAGTTTTTTATTTTTCAGTTAAGTAGCTGATTTTATTAATATGCATTACATAATGTAGAATTTATTTTGGTAATGTGACTACCGAGAAAACCAAGAGAATTAATAATATTTTTAAGAGTAAATAAGGAGCTCAGTAAAACTATTGAACATGAAACACATATATTAAAATCAACAGCATTCCTTTAAGCAAGCAAAATTCATAGAAAATAGAATGAGAGGACATCTACAATTATTATAACAAAAAAGTCATCAAATATTCAGGGGCAAAGTAATTGTGTGATGTAGGCTGATCTTCAGATATATTTACAAATGTCATGATAGTGTGAAATGAGCTTGTGTTTTGATTTTAAAGATGTATGTTTACCTGTTTGGCCTTAATATTAACAGTGATAATAACAACAACATCATCATCTAAGATGGTTTTGTGAAGATCAAAGAGCAAGTGAGATAATACACATGAAAGAACTTTGTAAAATGTCAAGTACTGAGCACATGTTATATTAAAATTTATTCTTGTAGCTCACATGTACTGGGTACATGCTGTGATCTAATAGTTTTATATACATTATTCCTACCCTTTACAGCCATCCTGGAAGAACCACTACCTTCAATTTACAGAGGAAATAACTGAGGCTCAAAGAGGCTAAATATCTTGCCCAAGATCACATAGGATTTAAGACTAGACACACATATATACATGTGTGTGTATATATACATATATATATCTCCATATATTTATGTGTCCCATCCCATAGTCTTCACCTTTTCTATTATCTCATTCTTCCCTTTAATTATATATATTGGACATATCTTTATAATGCGATTTATTGTGAGTTAGAAAAGTACTTGAATTAATGAAGAGACAGATTATGCTTCTGGATATAAAGGTAAATCTATTAAATCTTTCCATATTAATTTGTGAATATAAAAGTATAATCTTTATAAAACCCTCAACTAGACTTTCTTAGAGGTGATGGAATAATAAAAATCTATTTGGGAAAATAAGCTACTGAGAATAAAGGGATATTTTTAAAAAGAAGCCATAAACCTTGAAAAGCTACTCCAGATATCAAATAATCATAGAAAATTATATAGTTTAACATTTTTGGTACTGTATTAGACCTAGGAAAATAGAGAAAATCTCAACATAGTATAGATAAGAATTATATACTATACATACATATGTTATATGAATAGAGCATTATAAAACAATGTGAGAGGGAGGAAGTATTTAATAAATGGTTTTGGTATTAGAGTTTGAAATAGAAAAATTCAGAAACACATCTCATAACATATACCAAAATACATTTCAGATGGAGTAAGTAGACAAAGATTTTTAAAATTCATATCATGGGGAAATTGCATATTTGCTAGACGTTTGGTAGGATTGTTATCTGAGCTTTGAAGTAACATAAAAAAGTCACATTGCAAAATACTTAAAATATTTAATAATATAAAAGTATTAAACATACCTGATCCCCCCAAAATCCCAAAGTAAAATAATCTCTATTGGAAAGATATTTGCAGTTAGCATGGCAAAGCGTTATTGTCTAATGGCATACAAAAATACACATGTAACTTTTTTATATAAATTAAGATACATACCTTCAAAGATAATCAACATGATAGCAAATATGATTAGCAAATATTTTGAAGCATTACAGTAGTAATAACACAGAGTAAAGTAATACTAGTGAGACTTCATTGTATGAAATCGTGGAAATTTCATTTCCATGAAATTAGTGTTCCTCTCTCCAATAAAAAATACTAGTAGAGTACTAAAGTGCTGGTGATGGTCACGGTACAAATTGTATGTACATCCATATTGCTATTGATGGCAATGAAATTTATAAAGCACTTTGGAAATACAAGAGCCATAATGATATTCATCTCTATACATCTATACTTCAGATAATTTATCTAAAGGGGAAAACATCAAAAACACAGGGAAATTGCATAATTGAAAATGTTGATGGTTGAAGACAATGCCAAAAAATGGGGATTGGGGCAGGGAAGAGGAAGGTCATGTGTCTAAGAGTGGGGAAATGATTCGTTGAGTTATGGTAGCTGATATAGTTAATGTATTTCCATGATAGTTATGAAGACATGGGGCTTCCGGGTGGTGCTAGTGGTAAAGCGTCTGCCTGCATGCAGGAGATGCGGTTTCTATCCCTGGGTCAGGAAGATCCCCTGGAGGAGGCCGCAGGCAACCCACTCCAGTATTCTTGCCTGGAGGGTCTGACGGACAGAGGAGCCTGGCGGGCAGCAGTCCACAGGGTGGCAGAAAATCGGACAGGACTGAAGCAGCTTAGCACAGCGCAGCATGAAGACATGAGGTAGTGTTAAGAAAAGGAGAACACACAATTTTACCTACACTGTCAGGGAATGTCTTTGTATCATAAGTTACTCTAAAAACTGAAAGCGGCTTGGTTTTTTGAAGTATTAGAATGATAGATTAATTTCATATTTGTTGATTTTTATTTCAGTTAATATTTATATATCTCACAAAAAATGGTTTAAATTTAAACTGAAATAACTGTAGTTTAGATTGTGTTTATGTAAGCAAATGGCATGATCAGCTAAATCATGCAATGCTTCAGTTAGCTAGTAAAGACTTTTTATGAGTTATGTCCAACAGATGTTATTTTTCCTGTTGAATAAAATAGACATATTTTGTGATGCCCAAGAAGTTACTGAAATTTTCAACTCATCATTTATTGTCAGTGGTAGCTGGCAATGGTTAGTTTTCAAACTTGATAATTTAACTTTGTATTAAATGAAATCTGGCAGAGATTTTTCATGACTTTTAAAGACAGTTAAATGATTGATTTAATAAAAAGTGCCCTTTTGATGTAATAGTCTGTTTAGTTCACCATATTAACATTATGAGGAAGGAGAAAAAGTGGGAGAAAAAAAGGCAAAACATCAAAAAACAAAAATTCCCCCTAGAATATTAATATTTGCTGTATAAAAGATCTGAACATGTTAACCCATGTGAGACTAGTTAAAAAGATTTCTTGTTTCTTGAAATGTATTTCAAATCATTTGCTAGCCCCAAGTAGAGGCATAAATTTTTGTAAAATGCTTTATTTATTTTTTCAGCTAGATTAAAGTATGTACTGATCTGAAGTCATCTTTAGAAATATGTATTATTATTGATAAATCTTATTTCTTTAATATATTTTTCTACTTTCAAAATAAAAGCAATTACCATAAAGAAAGATTTTTGATTACTATCAAATTTGTGTGGTATTAGGAAACCAAATTTAGCTTCACACATCTTTTAAGATATGGTTATTTAAATCTCACTCATTGTGAGCTCGTCTTTCAGATTTAAAATGTCAAGTACACCCAGTGCTTTATAAGCACTAACATATTGTGTAACATAACATTTTGTTATCATTACAAACATAGGAATTGATAAAAATCATGTGGTACAATTCAGCATCTATGGTAGTAGAAAATTCCATCCATTCCATGCTTTCTGTAAGCGTATTCGATTTGTAGCACATCACATTTTGATATTAAAAGCTTCGAAATGTAAATCAGTAAAAAGACTATGCTTTTTTCCTTGGACTTTTGAGTTTTGCTAGGCAACTAGCATACTCACCAGCGATCAACCAAGGTCATATCTTGTACTTCCCTTGAGACAGAAGCAGCTGGATTCTGTATTGCTGTGGGACGCTTTGTTTCACCAAATCCCTGTGGCTCTATAGCCAGTCAGCCTGTACTTGAGCTCTGTCACAAGGAGAGCTACAGAGAAGCCGGTATGATTTTTTTCCTACCCTCTCAAGGTTCTTGGCACTTCACACAAGTAATGAGAAGCTGTTTGATGAAGCATCCTCCCCCAAGGAACACATATTTTTCCTGAAACATAGTGTTTCTACAAATAAACATATAATATTTAGGAAGTGGAAATATCAAAAGGCAAAATGATAGGTATTCTAAATTGCACGTGAAATCTGGTAGTGGATGTCTTATATAGGATAAGAGTTTCTAATGTACACTTCCACATTCTTGAGTTCATTGGGTAGCCTAAAATCATTGTTTGATTAGGAGCCATTATTGTACCCATTTTATACAAGTAGAAGTTAACATTTAGAGATATATTATTAATTTATCCAATGGCTGAGATTATAATCTGTGTTTCTCTCCCACCCTCCCTCCTTCCTTGCTTACTTCCCTCAGTTTTCTCGCTGAATACATAGGGCGTGAATATGCTACCACATGCACCCAAGTCACAGTTTTCCTCCAATCTCATTTCGCTCCCACTGACTGCACATTTTATAGTGGGGTTAGAGATAAAAAAATCAATGGAAATCAGATCTTGATGTGAAACTTTGTGGTGGAAGTATGACCAAAACATATCTATTCTCTTTACCAAGCAGTTAAAGTGCATTGAACGTTTAGATTCAGTTTTGACAAATATCGTGTATCTTATGTTAAGTCTCTGTGGTAGGTACTTTTAGACATGTCAAAATGATAGACTACATGTGGTAAATACAGCTCAGATTACAGCGACAGGTCATGTCTACTCAGCATTGTGATAATAACTTGAGAACTTACTATAGCAAAAACAAACATAGCAATCAATCCCTGAATCAATGATTTTTCAAACAATGGAGGCGCTTTAAGGCAGAAAGTGAACATCGAAGTTTTAGGGAAGTCTTTGAGCAGGAGTTAGCACCATGTGACCCTCAAAAGCTTCTTTCTACCTTGTGATAATATGGTTCTAAGAGCAAGGATCAAAATTGGTCTTAAGTTAGAGCAGAAACCAAGTAGGAAAAGATAAGCAACATAGGTCAAGGGACCTCTGATAAGCTGTTATATTAAGACCTTCCCAGACCCTGACTCCCTGCATCTGCTTGTGCTAGAAAAGAACCAGTTAGCCTGGCATTGTGAGATCAGATCTGGAACCAGTTGCAGATTTACATAGTACGTCATGTCCCTATCTGGACACTAGCCATGCGCCAGTTAAGTCATTAAGTGTTTAGTGGAAATATGGGATTTAAGTAGTTTGACGATTATGAGTGAAGGAAATAGATATGAGTTAGTGGTCCATTTGGAAAATATTTAATACTCATTTGAATGTATTATAAAAGACTTTGACTGATATACAGTGGAATTATTTTCAGATTATTTTGCCTGAGAGATCTGGGAAATCCAATGCAATGAATCAGAAATAGTCAACCATTGCTGCCTCCTCTGACCTTACTTTCCCCATCCCTCAGGCTGAAAGTTCTTCTCCTCTGCTTCTCAGTCTCTGACTATGAAGTTCTGTACCTGCTACAAGGCTCACAGCAAATGTTTTTTCTCTATGAAAACTTTACCAAGTCTCTTATTCTACTCATCTTCTTTGCCTGAATCTCCTGGTATTTCACAACATTCAAACACTTTGGCAATGGTTTTCTATCTTCTTACCATCCCAGTATTTCCCACCAAACCATGATGTGAATAGCCATGTGATAGCTCATTGAACCACTAGCCTCTTGTTTCCTTGACCACCTCTATTCTGGAGTCTTCTATTCCGTTCATATCATTTATCTCCACTCCTCATAGCTGCTTGTGTCCGCAGCTTTACCCATGATAGTTTTACAAACCAGTACAGCCCTATCATTGAAATATCAAATCTCAGTGCTCTAAACTCAGATCATACCCCTCCTTCCACCCCATTTCTCCCTCCACCCGTATTTTTATCTCATACTCTTGTTTTCCCCATCATGTGGGTGCATGCTACATCGTTTCAGTCATGTCCAACTCTTTGTGATCCCCATGGACTATAGCCCGCCAGGCTTCCCTGTCTATGGGATTCTACAGGCAGGAATACTGGTATGGTCTGCCATGCTCTTCTCCAGGGGATCTTCCTGACCCAGGGATGGAACCCACATCTCTTATGTCTCCTGCATTGGCGGGTGGGCTTTTTACCACTAGCACTAGCTGGGAAGCCCTTTCCCCAACATAATACCCACTTATTATCTTTACATATCTTTCCACAGCACCCTTTATATTCACTCTATTGTTATGGCTTTTTTTTTGCGGAGAGTACAGTGAAGCCTGGAGTCTTAACCGTTTTCCTCCCATATCCTTTACCCCATATTTCCTTTTCATTCAAAACAGCTGAACACTTTAAGAAGTTTTGGAGAAAATGATGAAACTGGGTGTTTTCATCTTGGCTGCCCATTATTGCCACATGGCCTTCTCCTAAGGTGCCTGGGATTGTTTTCTCTTCCATCTCAAAGCACAGAATCCTTAACTAAACTCATCAAGTCCCTCCAGCTCTGACCTCATATTGAACAGATTACCTTGCCTTCTCATCATCATGAAGCCTACTTTCCTGTTTTCCTTTTCTGCATGTCCTTCTTTCTGTCTTTAAGCAGGGCATTCAAAATGAGTTTCAAGGAATGAGTGTAAGCTCAGCAAAGGCAGGAGCTAGGTCTTTGTATGTCTTGTATCTAGTAACCTCTTAATAAATATTAGTGTAAGTGGATGAATGAACACTTATTAAGTACTTACTGTTTGCATAGCTGGAAATACAAAAGTAAAGGAGACACCATCCAGTTCTGTAGAAACTTACAGTCTAATAGCTCCTCAGCCCTTCTCTAAATTATTGCATTCTGTTTTACACCATTGTTATTTGTGTGTACACCTTATCTTTTTGGAGATTTATAGAGCTTAAACATATATTCTCAGCACTAAGACTGGTGCTGGTTCAATTGCTAATAAATACTTGATAAATAGCACTTGCTTTGTAAAGAGTTTTCTTTTTTAGTACAAATAAATCACATAAAGAAAAAAATATGCATTTGTTGTAGGACTTCATAATGACATGGACATTAGTGGAAATAAATACCAATTTTCAGGCTAACTCTGTAATTTATGATTTGGATGGGTGTCACTGTGATATATCAGGGTCCTGATTTATCGGTTATTATATCCGAATATGTGTAATGGTGAACTGGGTTTTAAATAGGTTCCCTCTGTAATTATGTATTCCCAGCATGTCCATGCACCTTTCTGGTTTCATCTGCTTGTATACAGCTTTCCCAGGCAGAAACATCACTATTTAATTGGATGCTGTGCAGCTATTTAGGTAGTAGCAATATAACACACTTGAGAGAATCCAAGATGCTTTCACCTTCACCATTCTTTGAAACAGCTAGGGAAAAAGCGGTATTACCAACTCATACCACTAACATATGTAAGTACAGTTCACTTAGTGTTTTTCTGTTTGGTTTAAATTTAGAATCAGGACCTCACATGTAGCCTTAATAAATGATGACTTACTATATTGAGTTGTTTATTTCAGCCCTAAGATTTTCTTTAAAAATTCTGTTTTGGTCTTATTGTCTTTCCCCTAGAGTCACATGTTATATAATAGGTCTCAAATCTGTCCACCGATCCCCATATGTGTTGTACCCCCAGTACAGACAACTTGCATTTCTCCTCTGTACTGCTTCAGGAGCCTGCCAGCTGCTCCGAGCTTCCTCTCTGCAGGAAGATCAGCCTCTTCTCCATGCAGGAGTGTATTGGATCACATCTCTTTCCTATTTGAGTCCTTTGGTTACTTTCAGTTGTATTCATTACCTCAGCCTCCAAAAATCTATGACTGACTGAGACTTTGCTCTCCTTTCCCACTCCTCTCCTGCCTTCCCTCCATCTCCAAACTGCAGCCATACTGATCTTGACTCAGTTATTTGAATGTAACAAACTTTCTTCCTCTAAGATCCTTCTTGGAAGAGTCTTCCAATAACTGACTCTTGATATTTGAGGTTCCAGCTTAAATATCTGCTCTTTGAGGTAGCTGTCTCTGATCACCCCATCCAGAGCATGCTGATCCAAAGTCTTCCTCTTTTAGTGATATATATGCAAGTTTTTACAGGAAAAATGATACTATCTTGGAGTTGCTTTCCAATAACCTAACAAAAAAAGAAAAAAAAAAGAGCTAGACAAAATGAGATTTAAAAGTATGCTACTATGTATATTTTTATTTAATTAAAATTTTACATAATACATTAAAATATGTAGGTACCATTTATCCTAAAATTTCAGTGAAAGGTCAAGGACTTAAAAAATGACCCAGTAAAATTTTGAAAAAGAATAAGGAAAGGGGAGGATGTGCTTATTCTAACATATCTCAGTACTGAAAATGTTATAGTAGTTAAAGAACATGGGACTGCACATGGAACAAATGGAGAGCTTAGAAACAGACCAACATTTAAATGGCAGCTTAGTTTACATCCGAGGAGACATTGCAAATGAGATGGAAAAGCAGAGACTGTTCTAGTGAATATTCTTTGAACAACTAGCCAGTCACATTGAAAAATATAAAATTAGATCCCTGCCTCATAACATACATGAAAATAAATTCCCAATGAATTAAATACCTAAATGTAAAAAAAAATTAAACACTATAAAACTTGTAGAAAAATGTAGAATATCTTTATGTCAGGTATGATGCAAGTAACACAAAGCATAAGGAAATATGATATGTTTGCATATATTAAGCTTGTTTTAATGACCAAATATGCAATTAAAAAGGTGAAACAATGGGCACAGACAGGAAAAAAAAATTTGTAATTCATTAACTGACAAGGAATTACTATTTCAATATGAAAGGAACTCTTATAAAAATAAAAGCCAATCCAATAAAAAATAGACATAGAATATAAATATATAATACACAGAAAAACGCTAATACAATTATGAATAGATGTTCAATTTTGTGGTTAGTCATTAGGGAAATTAAAGTTGAAAGAAGACCCTGTTTCACACATGACATACTATCAACATGGCAAAATTTTAAAGTTTGACAATATCATTTATTGACAAGCATATATTGAAGCAGGAGCTTTCAGAATGTACTGTAAGTGTCAGATGCACTGTGAGCGTGACACCTAGGAAACCCGGTAGTGAAAAGTTAACCGTTAACTGTCTGTCAATATGGGGCTTCCCAGGCGGCTCAGTAGTAAAGAATCTGCCTGCTGGGGCAGGAGACACAAGCAAGGCAGGTTCAATCCCTGGGTTGGAAAAACCCCTGAAGAAGGAAATGACACCTACTCCAGTATTCTTGCCTGGAGAATCCCATGAACAGAGGAGCCTGGTGGGCTACAGTCCATGGGGTTGCAAAGAGTTGGATACGACTGAGCAGGCACGCATGCATGCATGCGCCCATCAGTATAGGGTTGGATAAGCTGTGCTTTGTTCATATAATGACAAAATAGATAATAGATTGAACTGAATAGTCAGATTTATGTATATATATATACCAGTGAAAATTACAAGTTGCAAGACAGTACTTACATCATTAAAACACACAGAAATACAATCTATTTTATGAAACAAAAAATATACATAGGAAGGGATGATAAAAAAGGATGTGAAAATTGGTACCTCTAGAAAGGAAGGATGTAAGACTGGATGGTGGGTGCTTTAACTGTACTTTCTCATTTTCATTTTAAAAGGAGCAATCTAAAGTTAATATGCTAAATACTAACATCCATTAAATGTAGGTAATAAGTACATGTTACGTCTGTAAGTTTGAAATATTTTACAATTTTTGACAAGTTTTATGTATCTTTCACTTGGGATAAAAATTTGTGAATCACCCACTCTCCACATCCCCATTAATTTTTTTCTCTGCATCTTTTTTCCCTTTCATAGCACATACCACAGTTTGCGACTATTTTATATTTGTTTACTATTGCATATGTATTTTGTTTACCATTGTATTCTGAATAAGGAAAAGCACTAGAGCCCTGCAGCCCACTAGAAACTTTCAGGCCAAATTTGGTCGTTAGGTAGAACTAAATTTAATGTATTCATTTAGCACGTTTCTCTTGTCCACAATGATAGCCAAGTGATGTTATCAAATTTTTTCCTGAAACCTCATACCTTCATTGCCTGTGTCCTAAAATGTAGGGAGTCATCTCTTTCCCAGGTGTCATGTTCTAGGCTGCACAGTGATATCTAGAAAAATACTCATCGAAATTTGCTTCTTGTACTTATAAAATACATTATACACTGTTACACTCTATATACAGTAAGTCCCACATAACCTTTATGTCTCCTTTATGGTGTTAAAAAGGAATATTGTTTCTTTATTTGATTATCAGCAAATGGCTGTTTGTGTTTGAGAGCTATTGTGAAAGAAAAATATTTAGGTTTGCTATGATTTTGCTTTCCTGATTGCATCAGTTGAATTTGTGAGAATGAGACTCTACTGCAAATTCCTTCAGTTTGCTGTAATTGAACAAGTCACAACTGAGGAGCCAGAAGATCCTCTAGTTTTAGTTCTGTTAGAAGTAGCTCTGACCATGATTATCTCGTTTATTTGAAAAAAAAATGTGAAATAGATTGATTTTCAAGGTATTTTAAATTGTGTAAGATTCAGGTAATCCATTTTCCCTCCAAATATAATACGCCTCTGAAGGTCTTTTAGCTTGAGTTATTTATAGTATCATGCTTGAGGACATCTTAGTGTTTTCGTGTTTATGTTTGTGTGCCATTAATGTACCTATATACACGTCCAATAGAATATTCCATCTGGCACTTTTAGTTTATAGATTGCACCAGAAAAAAAACAAACAAACAGAAAATCATGAATTATTTTAATTGATGACATTTTAGGATGTCTTGATTAAATAAATAATGCACTCAAAGTATAGTACGTTATTGTTGTTGTTTAGTCACTTAGTCGTGTCTGACTCTTTGCGATCCCATGGACTGTAGCCTGCCAGGGTCCTCTGTCCATGGGATTTCCCAGGCAAAAATACTGGAGCAGTTTGCCATTTCCTTCTCCAGGAGATTTCCTGACCCAGGGACTGAGCCTGCATCTCTTGCATTGGCAGGATTCTTTACCACTGCGCCACCTGGGAAACCCCATAGTGCATCAGAACTGTAAAAAAGGCAGTTTAATGAGGATGGAGTAAAAAAGGTGATGATGGTTGGAATAAGGAACTATGTATGTTGTCCTATTGACAGTGAAATATTATAAAATAAATAGAATATTCATGTACTTATGCTTTTAAAAAATTATCTTCAATGCTGTCTTCATCTGAAATGTATAAGTGAACATTCTGGAACATCTCATTACCACAAAGGAGTATTCTAACTAAAAATTTTCTAAAGAAAGCCACAAAAGAATGAAGAATTGGAAGGGATGATTTGTCTGGAATATGTTTAAAATACAAAATACATAGTCATTTGATGTCATGGAACGTTATTTATAAAACTAAATATCTAAATTTGTCTCATTTATGTATTAATTGTGTTTTAAAATTGGTAAGTCAACACAATGTGCAGACATTTGGGGAGTATATTTTAAGAGGTTTTTCTATCCTAAAATATCTTCTACCACATGACTGAAATTCCCACCATTAATATAATCACTTTGGGATGATTCCTTTGAAATGACTATTAAAATCCACAATAAGTGACCTTCTAGTCTATCTATTAGTTAAAAATATAATGTCTAGACTCAAATTGCCTATATTCTCTTCAAAGATTGTCTACTCAGTAGCAGGTAATGTAGTAGCTCTAACGTTTGATTTTCTTTTTTTTTCATTTATTTTTATTAGTTAGAAGCTAATTACTTTACAATATTGTAGTGATTTTTGCCATACATTGACATGAATCAGCCATGGATTTACATGTATACCCCATCCGGAGCCCCCCTCCCGCCTCCCTCCCCATGCCATCCCTCTGGGTCTTCCCGGTGCACCAGGCCCGAGCACTTGTCTCATGCATCCAACCTGGGCTGGTGATTTTCTTATCTATGCATGCGTGCACGCTCAGTCTCTGTCATGTCTGATTCTTTGAGACCCCATGGACTGTAGTTTGCCAGGTTCCTCTGTTCATGGGATTCTCTGGGCAGGAATACTCAAGTAGTACTTTCATTCTCCAAGGGGATCTATCTTTCTGACCCAGGGATCGAATCTGCATCTCCCATGTCTCCTGTATTGGCAGGCAGTTTCTTTACCTCTGAGCCACTGGGAATCCTTCCTCATCTATAAATACTGGTAAAAAAATATATCTACATTGGAAGTTTGACGGTGGCTTACATGAGTGAATACAGGCAAAATGCTTTCATTGTACTTGATTTTTATTAAATGCCCAGGAAGTGTTAGCTGTTATTGTAATGATGCCTCTAATGAGAGACAACACAAATTTTATTAATACTTATTCTGGAAAACTACATGAGCAGAGAATAGCTTTCAAGAGGAAAGAGACATATGACAGTTGTGTTTTTGGTAGAGTGGGATATAAGTCTGAAAAAAATTAGATCAGAAATGCAAATCCAAATAAATCTTCAGATCCAGGCAAGTCGTAGGACTGTGAGAAAGGAGCCCAGTGTATGACGTGAAGGAGTGGTGGATCTAGAGTATACCTCCCCAAAAGACTTTAGATTTAATGGTAACAATAATAGCAGCAAATCTATTCCACTGAAATTCTTCTTGAGGCCGAGTTCAGTTTACTACCTACCTGTTTGACACTCGTGATCTAGGCAGTGGAACAATATTTAGGGAACATCATGAGATTCAATACAACAGATACGGAAGTAAGAATTTCCAGAGTTTACTCCATTCTTATAGCAGTAATAACTGGCATTTATTGCGCTTTTATTAAACATCTGTACTGGGGACTTCACTTATATTTTATATGTGTTATTTTACTTAATTGGCATAACCTATGAAGTATATGATGCTGATTTTAAGTAGTTGCCCAAAATCACAAAGCTAATATGTAATGAGGCCAGCTTTTGGTCTTTATGTCAGTGTGACTCTGGATCCTGTACTTTTGTATTATTAGATCATATTGTTTCCCATAATTATTGTTGAAAACAGCATTAACAATCTTTCTCATTCTAGCATCACTTCTCAGACTTCTGTCGGCATCCAATTCAGAAAATATACAGTCTACTGCTAATTAATCAAATAGCATATAGATTCCATTTCAAACGAGAGGTGCAAATTTGATTGGGTTCAAAGTGAATAAGGTGTATTGGCTTATTGTTTTCTTTGTGTTTAAAATGCAGGACAGATAATCAGAGTTTTGTCCTCTTAAGATTTTTGAAGCTGAACCCCTTAATTTTTTTTCTGAGTTGTATTTTCTTAGAGTAAAAGGAGCTAAAAGGAGCAGGGAAGAGTTGCTGACATTGTTAATGGCTGAGACGTAAGGCTGGGCATTGTGGCACCATCAGCCAGGCCCACCTCCCTGCAGGAAGTGCTTCAGAGCTGCAGAGAAGAGGTGTCTTGGCAGCTGCCTCCCCTTTGATTGACCACATCAGGCTTTAAAAATATCTATGGGCTCATTAGCATCAGCCATTTGCAGAGTTCTCTCTTTGACCATCTTAATGGAACCGTGAGAGCTTTTATGAGTGCACTCCACCACAGGATTTATGGGAAAGAGTCACAGCAGGTGTTCGATGTCTTGTGGACTTATTCTCCTGAATTCTAGGCACTATCAGAACATCAGTTAAGGGTGTATATAATAGCATGGAGAAGTACAGTGTTGGCACAGGTGTTTCTGGAAAGTTTTCTATAACATATATCAAGGACAGTGTCCTAGAAGAAATAGATAGTAACTTGAGGTTTAAAAGTCAGGGAAGGAGGGAGGAGGAAGGGAGCGAGAAAGAAGATAATGTAGTCGATTGCACTGAAAATGTATACTTACGTACTCAGAATATGGGATCCAGAAAGGAAAAAGGGTCAACAAGCAGGAAAAGCATCGCAGGGTGGAGGCCTGTGCTTGGCCCAGGCCCACAGCACAGACAGTAAACAAGTAATAAATAAAAATATGCATTAAAAAAACAATTGCTGTTCAAGTAAGAGGGGACATGGGTAAACCTATGCCTGATTCATGTTGATGTTTGGTAGAAGCCAACACAAAACTATAAAGCAATTATCCTTCAATTAAAAAATAAATAAACTTTTTAAAAAAGAAAAAAAAATTTCTGGTGTTCTAGTTAGCATCTCTTAAAGTTTCCAATTAAGAGACAAAATCTGTTTCAAACTCACTAGAAGGGTGGGTTTCCTTTCAAATGGTGTAAAAGAAATGTGAGATTTTTTTAAAAATTATATTTACTGCTATACTTTTCATGCATTAATACACTTAACAGCAATTACTTTTAATCCTAATTTTGCACATGAAGGAACTGGAATTCAGAGGTTAGTGAATTCCTGGGTCCTATTGTTAGTAAGGGCAGGACCACATTCAAACCCTGGTCACTTCATTCTAGCACCTGAATTTTTAACCATGCACATTTACTTTTCTATGGCTTCCCCCCATGGCTCAGTGGTGAAGAATCTGCCTGCCAATGCAGGAGACACAAGAGACACAGGTTCGATCCCTGGGTTGGGAAGACCTCCTAGAGGAGGAAATGGCAACGCACTCCAGTATTCTTGCCTGGAGAATCCCAAGGACAGAGGAACCTTTCTATGGAAGCATCAAACGATCTACTCAATGAAACTTTTTCTCCTCTCATTTACAGTTCTTAATCTAGGCGTGATTTTAATCTTTGCAGAAAACTATGTGGGTGTGGTTTAATTTTCTAAATATGAAATGAAATCATCTAACTTTCTAAATACAATCTTAATCCAAAAAACTTCATTGTACAGCTTTTATTTGTATTGCCTAAAATGTAAAAACATTTATAATATACATATATATATATTTGCTTTTAATAAAGATTACCTTTATATTGTCTGTGTAATATTTACAAAACCACAAAATGATTGCTAAAGTATTAAATGCATATTAGCCATATGCAAAGACTTTGCTTTATTTTTGTGGTTATTCTTGGTACTCAATTAGTTCTCCAATTTTCAGAATTATGCTTTATATATAGTAGCAAAATCAATTACCTTAGAATTCTTGAATAATAGAACTATGCATGTTTAAAAGAGTGTGTGTCAGAGTACTACATGACCTTCATTCATTTTTCCAAAGGTTTGAGGACATATGGCTGAAAATATTGGTTGTAACTCTTAACCAAAATTTCAGAAACTGAGACCTGATTGAAGTAAAGAAGCATTTATTTGGGGTTTGTTAAGATAAAACCTGGGAGACGACAGATTTAAGAAGCACTTGAAATCGTGTTTCCCTGACTACAAAATGGTGGAGGCTGATGAAAGCAAAAAACTGCAAGGTTACATAAATTGTTTTCAATAATTAGGATTGAAGCTAGTAAGAAGTAAGAGTATTTGTTAAGCAAGGATTGGTTGGGGTCTGAAGTGGCTTGAGTTTTCCTTGAGTTTGATATGTTCTAGAGAAAATTCAAGTTCTTAGTGATGAAGAAAGGTGTCTGAAACCACATCTACAATGGTAACCTGGCTTCATTTTGGATGCCTGAACTGTAACTACTCCATTTTAATTTTTAAATGATCTTAAAAATGACATCATAGTCATCAGAACAGTGAAATTCTAAAAATATTGTTTGACTCTATTTTGATGGTTATCATAAGAGCTCTTTTGCTTGTATATTTATTGTATACTTTGAGTTATTCCCATAAATATTATATTGATATAAAATTGTATTAATTTACCAGCCCCGGTGGGATTATTTCCTCCACAGAAATTGACAAAAACCCTCACATCAGAGCTATCAATTTATTATTTTATAGATTGTACAATAGAAAAGCAATGGAAAAATGTGAATAATGCAAATTAAATCATTTCTGTAGCTTTTACAGTGTGCATAACACAAGAAGCTGAATAAATATTCTTCTGGTCTTCAGAAATTTTATCCTACTTAGCAGAGAAGTCCTTCATGTCATTGACGGATGAATGACGTTTCAGCATGTTTTTGATATTTCATTTTCCTTTGACCCATGTGTGTGTGTGCTCAGTTGCTCAGTCATGTCTGACTCTCTTCAGCTGTGTGGACTGTAGCCTGCTAGGCTCCTCTGTCCAGGGAATTTTCTAGGCAAGAATACTGAAGCAAGTTGCCATTTCCTACTCCAGGGATCTTCCCTGACCTAGGGATCAAACCCACATCTCTTATGTCTCCTGAATTGGCAGGTGGATCCTTTACCACTAGGACCATCTGGGAAACCCTCTTACCCATTTTCTTAAATGAAAATGTCAACCAGTATTCATATCTTAGCTACACTCATCTATCATTTGCAGCCAGAAGTTGGTGATGGATGCAAAACTTAGGCAAAACTCAATTAATAATCAACTCTGAGAATCAACTGATTAAATGGAATTATAATAAAAAATATTTGTATTATTTGTAAATAGTGGGTCTATGCATTCTTTATATAAATAAATGCATTTTTGTGGAGAGCCAGTTATTAACTATTGGATTTAGCTCTATGATTGTTGTTAAACCCACCAGTTTTTGTGCACCTTAAACTTTTTCTACAATTTTCCTTTATTTTTTTGAATGCCCTGAGTATAAAATTTTAGTATTTCTTAACTGATAAAATGGCATTTTGTTAATTATCATAAGTATTGACTCATTACAAATTCTTAAAATTGTTAAGAATTGGTGGGGGAACAGCACTCATTACAATAAAATGAAAAAATAATTTGGGTGATAATTTATAGATACTTAAATATTTTTAAAAATACCAACTTTTCTCTTATGTTTCTCAACCATTTCCAGTCTTTTTATGCCATGAGCTTTTGTCCGATTTGTGGTCAGTTAGCTCAGTTACAATTCAAGTGTGAATATCAGGCACAATTCCAGACTAACCACTGCCTCAGCTTCCTTCTCCTCCATTGACACAGGCTAGCCCCAATTCTGATCAGATAGCTACACTGTCTGTTCTCCAATTCTACAGAAATGAGGTAGAGGACAAATACATGAAAATGTGCCACAGTAACAGAAAAACACAGTTCAAACTGTTTGGTGCTCAATGATCTTTGTACACAGATTGTACCAACAAAAATATTCCATCTGTGACTTTTTAACACAGTGGTGGCAGGTCATTTGCTGTGCTGTCTTTAAGTAGATGCTTGAAAAACTAGCAGAGTCTTTTTCCCCCTCTTGGAAACTGAAGTGTGTTATCTGATTAACATAGCACTCATTGTCATCAACGTTAGCGAATATTTACTAACACCCAAACAGTACTGTCATTTAATTGGACTCTGAAATTCACAAAGTTAGGTACCTTTGTTATTTAGCAGAAAGACAGTATGAACCAAGAACTAAACAAATTGACATTTACACAAATTACACCATTTCATATAATTGTGAAGCCAGCATTAAGACATCTTTGCTATCCAGTCACCTTTTCCCCCCTCTCTACAGGCCCAAACAGAGAAAATTATATATGTGGAAGGATTATGGAGTGCTGGAAATAATAGCCTTCACAGGGTTGCTAAATGCTCTGAGGTTAATTATAAAGGGTTTATTAGGAGAACCAAACTTGGGTATGACTTAAAGAATGATTTGGTAATGTAGTAGAATTTGGAAAAAGAATTATATAGCAGGATTACGCTGGATTACCCTTATGAATGTTGTTATTTATGTGGGGTAACTTTGGGAGGCTGTTCAAAAGTGCTGTAACATGTTAGGAACACATTCCTTTGCATTTAAACCCACCCTTTGCATTATTTCTTTGGGGATGGTCAAAATCAGGGCTTTAAAGTCATGAAGTTGTCAATCACAGCCAAGGTAGTGAATGACTTGGTTTCTAATGGAAGGTGCATGGGGCCCCAGTAGTGGCGCTGTATGTCTGAATTATAGAAGAGCTACAATGAAATCCACAAAAAGAGCACTAAAGCCAAATCTCTCCTAATTTATAATTGTACCTAATATTGTTTCTAAAAGAATATGAGTGTCCTCTTCTGTGTCTTCATCTTCCACTTACTGAGTTGTGAAATAAAAAAAATTACAGGTTGTTTTTTTTTTTTTTTACCTACTTACCTAATGGCTCAGTGGTAAAGAATCCACCTGCCAATGCAGGAGATGCAGTTTCAATCCCTGGGTTGGGAAGATTCCCTGGAGAAAGAAATGGCTACGTATTCTAGTATTCTTGCCTGGGGAATCCCACGGACAGAAGAGCTTGGCCATCTACAGCCCATGGGTGGTAAAAGAATCGGACACGACTGAGCGACTAAACAACCAACTCCTTTTAGAGTCAGATTCACACACGCTAAAGATAGCAGCTGTGGAATCACATTGACTCTTTTTGCTTCCGCAGACTATTTTATTACGTTACGAGTGAGCTTAGGGAGCAAACAGTCCTTCTTGGTGAGTGGGGTCACGTGTCATTTCCCCCCATATAGTACCTCAAGTGTGTGTACTAAGTTGCTTCGGTAGTGTCTGACTCTGTGCGACCCTATAGATTGTAGCCTGCCAGGCTCCTCTGTCCACAGGATTCTCCAGACAAGATTACTGGAGTGGGTTGCTATGCCCTTCTCTAGGGGATCTTCCCAATCCAGAGAGTGTACCTGGTAGCTGCTAGCAAAATCAAGAAATATTGTGAGAACATGTCTTTTCAAAATCAGTTATAAAAGTTTTACACACACAATGTAAAGCAGTATCAAAAAGAGAAGCGTTAGAGGCTCAGAAATTCTTGTATCCACAGTTGGTTTACTGTCAAATATCCTACTGTAGGTAATTTCCACCTGTGCTGTTCCCTTACTTGCTCAATCTGATAAAGGTACTGAACTGCTTATACAGTCACCTAAGTCAGAAGGACGTAGAAGTTCTGAGTAAAAATATTTTAAAGAGTTTTTTCAAGCATACTAGTGAAATTATTCATTTGATTATTAATAAGACAAACCTGCTACTCTCATTGAAGGAATAGAAGCTTAGTAACAGCAAGGTTTGGAAATCAAAAATTCTCAGATGAAGTGCATATATCTGAAGTGGGCACTCAAAAGACATGCAGCCTTTTTCTCCTGTATTTTTAGAGATTTCATATATTACCTAAGCAAAAATATTTAATTGCAAAATTTTTAAAGCAGAATTAAAGCAACTTTGTAATTAATAATTACTTATTATGTGGTTTTCTATAAATGTTGTTGGATAAAGCTTATAAGCTCTTAAATTTTTTAGTTTTTCTTTATGATCAATTTGATCCAGACAGAACTTATAATGGTATAAACATTCTAAAAATATCTAAGATATCTGGTCATCTACTGTTCAAAAACAGAAAAGGAAAAAAAAAATGGAACATTGTAAAGTGAATAAATATTTTAAATTTTCTTTTCTGTTTTGGAAATCTATGTAGATGCTGTTGTAGTTAAATAAAACATATTCACTTAAAATAATTACAAGTCCAAAGTGGCTTTTTTATGTGTATTTCCCAATTAAAAGTTAATGTGGGGGATGGTAATTTTGATATTAAAAGGGAGCCTCAGTTTGAAAACATTGAAAAACCATTGTTCTAGATACTCCAATATGATTTATTAGGCAATGAGGACAAGTCCAGTGGGGTTGATAAGGAAGACAGTTCAGGACTTATTAGTATCTCCTAGATGCCTCTGTCATTTCAAATGAGTACGCTATTCAGATCAACTCTACATAAATGTTTATTTTGTTTAAGAATTGTTTATAAGGTTAATAAAGCAGAAAAAGGTTTTACTTAAATATTACCATCAAATTTGCAAAATACTGCAAGCCCACTCTTGATAAATTGTGACTGATTTTCCATTATATGTTGTAATGTAAGCTCATAGTGGGTAGTATTGGTAGCCCATAAATGTGGTGGCTGATATCTTTTTAAAAATTATTTATTTATTTTGGTCATACAGTATTGCATGTAGGATCTTAGTTCCCAGACCGGAGAGCAAACCTGTTCTCCTGCACTGGCAGGCCAGAGTCTTAACCACTGGACTGCCAGGGAAGTTCTGTGGCTGATATCTTCTTACATTTGGTATCAGTAAGGTACCTTTTCATTTAGTGGATGCTCACATATTTTCATGGAAGGAGTTTATCTGAAACTTATTACATTATAATTCCTTCCCTACAACAAAATGTCAATATTACCTATGGATTAAGTGACCTCAAGCTTTGTTTACCATCCCTTAATTTTATCTTCTCTTTCATATGTGTATGTGATGTATATGTAAATAGATATGTGAAAGTCGCTCAGTCATGTCTGACTCTTTGCGACCCCCTGGACCATATAGTCCATGGAATTCTCTAGACCAGAGTGTTGGAGTGGTTAGCTGTTCCCTTCTCCAGCAGATTTTCCCAACCCAGGGATTGAACCCAGGTCTCCTGCATTGCAGGTGGATTCTTTACCCGCTGAGCCACAAGGGAAGCCCAGGAGTACTGGAGTGGGTAGCCCATCCCTTCTCCAGTGGATCTTTCCAACCCACGAATTGAACAGGGTCTCTTGCATTGCAGGTGGATTCTTTACCAGCTAAGCTACCAGGGAATATGTAATGATTTATATATATGATGATTATATATTATATAATTATATTGTATTATATATGATTATATATTATATATAGTATAATATATGTAATGATCAATTCTTTAGTGGGTCTTTTTCTAGTTTGCTTCTTTTCAAACTTATACTTTAAGAGAGCAATGACCATCAAATAGTAACCTTGCTTTTCTTACTTTATTTCCCTGATGTTTGAAAGAACATATGGATATGGTCACCTTATGATACATCTTAAGCTGGAAATCAGACGCCAAACTAAACAAATACCATCCTTGGTAAGCAGTTGTGGATCATTGTAGTCCTGGGTGCTATGCTGAGTCTTGTCCAACCACAGCTGTTCTTGGCAGCTTTTACTGCGGGCGTCTTACCAAAATATTATTATTTGTGTTCTGCTCACTTCCTTCAATCCTTTTTTGAAATACCATTGATGCCAGCTTTGGCTTTCTTTTCTGGCTTTTCATCTCACTTTCCTCCCAGCAGGCAACATTGTCCTCAAGTATTCTTTCGTTTGATATGCTCAGAATGGAAGACACAAAGAAATAAAACATGACTTGGCCCTCAAAAAACTCCCAATTTTAGTGATTGGAAATGAAGATGCAAACATTTTTCAATGGAGCATAAAATGAGTCCATAGAAGTAAGGAAAGATGTGTGAAGCAGTGCAGAAGCAGAATATTTCTGTTTAAAAGAATATGGACCAAGAAGATCATCTGGATGAGGGGATATATGAACTACTTTGTTTTTATTTAGCTGCAAATAATAGTATTCCTTTATTAAAGAAAGCTTAATATATGTTCTCATCAAATTCTCTATCTTTCCTTGTTCTTAATAATTTGTACCATTGAAAAAAATTTTATCTATTTTAAATAGATTAATTAAAGTCTAAACACATTTTCATCCTCATACCTGTGGCATATAAAGTATATTGCCTTACTCTTGTTTCCTCCTTGCATCTCGTTGTTTTGACTTCCCATTTGATATTTCTATGTAAGTATGCTATTAAGTATTTCCACAAAGGATTTGAATATTTATTTTTCTCTTTAGAGCCATCCTGTGGCTCAGCTGGTAAAGAATCTGCCTACAATTCGGGACACCTGGGTTTGATCCCTGGATTGGGAAAATCCCCTGGAGAAGGGAAAGGCTACCCACTCCAGCATACTGGTCTGGAGAATTCCACGGACTGTATAGTTCATGGGGTCGCCAAGTCAGACACAACTGAGCAACTTTCACTTTCACCTTAGAGCCATCAACTTTACCAAGTAGGGAATTTTCTTTAGATCATTTAACATGTTCCCCTACTCCTCAGTTCAGTTCAGTTCAGTCGCTCAGTCATGTCCAACTCTGAGAATTTGTGGACCGCAGCACGCCAGGCCTCCCTGTCCATCACCAATTTCCAGAGTTACTGAAACTCACACTCATTGAGTCAGTGATGCCATCCAACCATCTCATCCTGTGTCATCCCCTTCTCCTCCCACCTTCAATCTTTCCCAGCATCAGGGTCTTTTCAAATGAGTCAGTTCTTCGCATCAAGTGGCCAAAGTATTAGAGTTTCAGCTTCAGCATCAGTCCTTCCAATGAATATTCAGGTCTGATTTCCTTTAGGATGGACTGGCTGAAGATCCTTGCAGTCCAAGGGACTCTCAAGAATCTTCTCCAACACCACAGTTCAAAAGCATCAATTCTTTGGTGCTCGGATTTCTTTATAGTCCAACTCTCACATCTATACATGACTACTGGAAAAACCTTAGCTTTGACTAGACAGACCTTTGTTGGCAAAGTAACATCTCTGCTTTTTAATATGCTGTCTAGGTTGGTTTTAACTTTTCTTCCAAGGAGTAAGCGTCTTTTAATTTCATGGCTGCAGTCACCATCTGCAGTGATTTTGGAGCCCCCCAAAATAGAGTCTGTCACTGTTTCCACTGTTTCCCCATCTATTTGCCATGAAGTGATAGGGCCGGATGCCATGATCTTAGTTTTCTGAATGTTGAGTTTTAAGCCAACTTTTTCACTTTCCTCTTTCACTTTCATCAAGAGGCTATTTAGTTCCTCTTTGCTTTCTGCCATAAGGGTGATGTCATCTGCATATCTGAGGTTATTGATATTTCTCCTGGCAATCTTGATTCCAGATTGTGCTTCATCCAGCCCAGCATTTCTCATGAAGTACTCTGCATATAAGTTAAATAAGCAGGGTATACAGCCTTGCCGTACTCCTTTCCCTATTTGGAACCAGTCTGTTGTTCCATTTCCAGTTCTAACTGTTGCTTCTTGACCTTCATACAGATTTCTCAAGAGGCAGGTCATGTAGTCTGGTATTCCCATCTCTTTCAGAATTTTCCACAGTTTATTGTGATCCACACAGTCAAAGGCTTTGGCAACAGTCAATAAAGCAGAAGTAGATGTTTTTCTGGAAATCTCTTGCTTTTTCAATGATCCAAAGGATGTTGGCAGTTTGATCTCTGGTTCCTCTGCCTTTTCTAAACCCAGCTTGAACATCTGGAAATTCTCAGTCCCTGTACTGTTGAAGCCTGGCTTAGAGAATGTTGAGCATTACCTTACTAGTGTGTGACATGAGTGCAGTTGTGCAGTAGTCTGGGCATTCTTTGGCATTGCCTTTCTTTGGGATTGGAATGAAAACTGACCTTTTCCAGTCCTGCGGCCACTGCTGAATTTCCCAAATTTTCTGGCATATTGAGTGCAGCACTTTCACAGCATCATCTTTTAGGATTTGAAATAGCTCAACTGGAATTCCATCACCTCCACTACTCCTACAGATCTTGAAAGGCAGGTAGAAGTTCCCTCTTTGCTCTGGTCTTTCTATTCTATTTTTAAATGTTTCTTTTATAATAGGCATCTTACTGTATTCTGCCATATTTTCCACTTTGAAAAATAATTTCAGAAGTTACTGTGGCAGTGAGAAAACAGACTATGTCTCAAATTGAATTCAAAAGGTTCTCTCTTGCAAATAAATATTTTCAATTCTAATAGCCCATTTTCCTTCTTTCGTACATGTATTTTCCACCACATCATTATCCAGCTGACTCTCCTTAATTGACATCTGGCTTCATAGATCTTTTGATGGGTTAGTTCTGGGTCTGCATATTTTTGTAAGAGTCAAATATATATTTTAAAAATAGTATGTTAAAGAGAGGCTTATATTTAAGCCTTCTGTTTAGTATCTATGTATTAGTTTGGTTGATGTAACAGAATAATAGCCACTTTAGCTACACTATAGAATATAGCTTACGGTTAAGGTTATTATGTAGCTTAAAGAAAATAAAAGTTTGTTTCACTCTAAACATAAAGGTCTAAGCCTAAGCAGCCCACTGCCCTTTTGGCGGCTCCCTGGTTGTGGGAAGTCGGGCTACTTCTATCCTGTTGACCTCTGATATTTCATATACAGTTTATAGGTTGACTGTATGGTCTCCTGACACCCTGTTCACATTCTCACTCGTGGGTAGGGAATAAGAAAAGAATGATGAGGAGAAAGACACCTCATTTAAACACAAGACCTAGAAATTGCCCATATGATTTTTACACATCCCCACTGGTTAGAACCTAGACACTTCATCACCCCATTTCACTGTCCGGGAGGCTGGGTGACTAGCTTGAAATGACATTAGCAGAGAAGTATTCAAAATATTGGCAAATGAACTACCAGCCTCTATGCTATTCTACACCTGTAACATCCCATTTTCTCCTCCTCCAACCCAGACCTCCTGCCTTTAAATCCACTTGTCCCTCACCTTGCTGAAGAGTCTTGCCCAGGCCTTTTGTATGACATTTAGTTTATTGGTTCTTTGATGTCCTCGCCCAGCAGAGTCTTCAGATATCAGATATCGTGGTGTGGTGTCATTTATCTCTCTCCCTCTCCTCCAGTGTCCACTTTTGAACCTCAGACTCCTCTTATAGGTGGCTGTTGCCTCAGCTTTTTGTCTCTTACCATCACTTTTTCTAACACCCTTCCTTTCTATTTTAGAGCAACCTCAAGTGAAATGACCCTTACTGTCTCCTCTCTGCAAAAGTTATGTTCTCCTTGTCTAGCATTTCCCTGGATTCCACAGGAAGTCTATCAGCCTCATTTTTCCGTTCCTCCCTGGAGCTTCCTCTTGCCACACTACCCCCCACCCCCCCCCCACCCCGCCCCACCAAGTCTCTGCAAACAATGACGAGAGTCCTAGCTGCCTGCTCTGTTACTCCAGTCAGTTGCTTTGTCTCTTCTTTCATCCTGGGTTGGGCCCTAAAGATAATTCAGAAAAGTCATCCTGGAATTTAGGGGGAGAGAGCAGAAGGAAAATAGCCCTTATTTTATAAAATTTGGTCTTTTTAATAAGGACATTTTATTAAATATTTTATTTACCTTAGGCTTTGCCCTATATATTCAGAAGCTAAAGGGTTTATCAAAACACAGAACTGTGTTGGGATTCTGTGTATCTACACCCCAGCCTGGTTCCGTGGGACCTCCTGAGGACATGAACAAAGCCTCCGTGCCTGCGCTGCAGAATCACACAGAGGGCTTCTGTCAAGCCAGCCCTTTCTTCTTCCTAAAATGGCCTCCAAAGGCAGCCTTTTTCCCCCTTTGATGTAAGCTCACAATTTCCTCACTTTCAGGGATTTAAATTACAACAAATGTTCTGTGGGTTCACCTGTTTTTTTTTTCCCCGTCTTGTATTTTTTTCCCATTGAGCTGAAATTCACATAAAATAAAATCAACATTTTAAAGTATACATTCAATGTAGGATATATTTTTAAAATGTCACCTTGATTTTCTTCATTTTTACCATAAAGGGTCAAGATACCCTTTCTTTTTTGTAATTTTTAAATAAAAATTGTATATATGGAAGGTATACAACATGATGTCTTGTTATATACATATACAGTGAAATGATCTCTCTAGTGAGGCTAATTAATATATCCATCTCCTCATATAGTTACTATGTGTGTGTGTGTGTGATTGGAGCACCTAAAATCTACTCTCTTAACAAAGTTCTGGTCTACAGTACAGTATTAAGTAGAGTCTTCATGTCGTACTTTTAGCTGTCTAGACTTATTCATCCCATATCACTGCAACTTTATGAAGGTTCGCCCATTCTGAGGTACCGTGGTATCTACCGAGTCCACTGTTGGCCAGCTGCTCTCCTCCATTGTTAAACTGGGGCCTCATAAATTTCCCCTTAGAGGTCCTCCCTCTTTACAAAAGCTGCCTGGTTTCTGCTTCTTAACCAAGAAGCCTTCTTTCCATCCTACAGCTCTCAAGGAAAGCCAAACACACCGAAGTTCTCACCTTTCCTTCCCAGCCTTTCCCTAGTTCCTCCTCCTTCCTAACACCTCATTCTTTTATTTATTCTGTCCACTCCAGTAGTCTCACCTACCATTCACTAGGAATTGCTTAGGTGCCAGATGTTATACTTGTTAATCTCCACATCCCAGTGAGGTAGATGTTCTCGTTTTACAAAGAGGAAACAGGCAAGAGAGGTTACAAAGCCTGAAGAAGGTGGGGAACTAAATAGTGGCTGAGCCAGGATTGAAATCCCAGTCTGGCTGGGAAGCCAACACTGTGTCACACTGCCCTGCAGACATACGTGTTCTGCTTTTAAAGAGGTCACACAGAGTAATTGAAACAACATAACAGTCCAAAAGCTTCGATTTCAGTTCCTGACTCCATCATTTTGTTTGTGTCCTAGCCAAGTTACTAAACTTCTGAGTTCATTTTCTCACTTGTAATATGGGGTCAATGATCAGTTCTTTCATTCAAAAAAGTATTATGTAGCATGTTTTTTTAAAAGATTTTTTTGATGTGGACCATTTTTTGAAGTCTTTATTGAATTTGTTACAACATTGCTTCTTTTTTTTTTTTAACCGTTGGCTTATTTTCCATGAAATATGTGAGATCTTAGCTCCCCAGCCAGGAATTGAACCAGCACTCCTTGAGCTGGAAGGCAAAATCCTAACCACTGGACCACTGGGGAAGTCCCTATGGAGTACTTTTTATGTGCTGGCCACAGTTCTAGGTTCTGAGGGCACAGCCTCGGGTAGACAGATGTTACCCTGCTCTCAAGGAACCAACATGTTAGTGGGAAAGCAGATAATGAATATACATATCTTGTAAGCACTTTAAAGAAAAATAAAATAGGGGGAAGGAGAACGTGAAAGAAAAGAAGGAAAGACAAGACCACTCCAAGAATGTAAAACTTAAGCGGAGACCCATAATAAATAAGGAGCAATGCACAGAGGGAGCAATGTGGTTATTCTGGGATAAGAATATTCTAGGCAGGAGAGTAGAAACGGCCAAAAGCAAGATTTAGTAGAAACTAACACAAAAGCTTGTAACTATTAAATTAATTCTGACAGTGCATACAGATTGGTATATTTCAGGTGCATAAATATTGTCTTCTTCAAAGTTTTCGTGTGCTGCTAACACTCGATAGTTCCTTGTGCAAAGAATCAGTGAGAGATGCACACATCTTAAAACTTCCTGTTTTGCTTCACTGCCAAGATGCACAGGTTCTTTGAGCCTGATGCCAACACCTTTTACTGCCCCCGCTGTCTCCTCTTTGTACCCAGTGGCCAAGTAGCTTCACCCCAGGGTGGACCAACCTCTCCCAGTGTGAAAACTCTTTATTCTGCCAAACTTTTTGACACAAGGATAAAGTTACTTATGTTTATCCTCAAACCATAGAAAATCCCTACTCCTGCCTCTAGTTTTCCATACCCCCAGTCCCCTCCCACTTCCCCAGGAGCACAATGAACAGCTTCTTCCTTCCTTTCTCCAGCAGCACTCCCCTCGTCGTTGTATAGACGGCGTCTCTGGCCTCCTTGTTTCTGATGTGATACACGTTGCTTATTCTGGCTTTATGCTTTCACGCACTTTAGAGAAGAGGTTCTTCATGGCTTCCTTTGAACACCCCTCAGCGCCTGTGAGACTCTTCTCTTTTACTACCACCTTAAAGACTGTTCTTGTCACCCAGTACTTGACAGTGTTGAGACCTTGTGGAACCCATTTAACTGGGCTGGATGTTCCCCTTCAATATTCTCCTCAGAGCCTGAGAAGACCTCTGCCTCTGATATAAGCCTACCCGTCTCCTCTCTTCAGCAGGTGCAATCACTTCCTTTCCATTTTCTCGATCTCTGTGTCATCCGAGCTGAGCTTTCCATCGCCTGAAATCCTCTGCCATCCCACCTGCAAGCCCTTTCGCTCTAGCTCCTCTTGCTGTGCTGGGGTAGCCACAGGTAGCTTCCCTGGGTTCCCTTTCATTCTGGACCCTTGAAGTAGGCATAGTCCACTTTTACTGAGAAACTGTTTGTGGCAATCTGCTAGAAATAGTCTTTTCCCCCTCATCTAAAAAGACACGCTGACAGTCTCTCCATTTTGAAAACCCTCTTCTCCCTTCACATTGCACTTGATTGCATCACATGCAAACCATGCTTTTGGTGCCCTCTCTTGGAGCCACAGTGGAATTCTTGAAGAAGAGAATGGGTTGTTTTTAGCCTCCGCCTGTTCAATTTATGGATACATATTAGAGTGTGATACACATTTAAGTTTGAGAACATATTCATGGATCACATATGACCCTGCTCAGAGGGGTGATCTGCTTCTTCAGGATCTCACCAAGTTGTTCTCCTCATGTTCCTCCTCCTTTCTGCTTCGGGTCCCATGGATAGATAGAGGACCACTGTGTATGTTCACCATTTGCCTCCTCCTGACTCATTAAATAATGTGCAACAACAGTGGATCCCATGACCCTGGAACTCTCCCATATTCACTTCACTTGGAGTAGCTGTGCTTTCTTATGCCCCAGTTCATGCACCTCTTTCACATAGGAAAAGCACCCATGATTTTTCTCCCACATGCTTTGAATTCAGGAGGATGCATGTGATCCATCTATCTCTGTGAAGTAGCTGAAGCATCATAAGGTCATCTGGGTATCTGTCAAGTCAGGAGAGAGGGCAGAGTCAGAGGCAGAGTGTAATCTTCCTCCAGATAGCGTGATATAGTCTCCAAGTGAGAAGTGAAGCTATTTCTAGTTATGTTTGATTCAGAAACCGAATTAGTAAACATGAAACTCCAGAACCATCAAATTACTGGGTTTGGGAAAACCTGAAGCATCAGCTGAGCATTAGTCCTATTTGATCACCCTCTCTTTATTCCATTTAAAAGTTTTCATCTTTATTTATCTTCATTTTGCACTCTACTGTTCATTGATTCCCTTTTAATCCCGGACGCCCTGCCTGCTGTATTCAGCAGACTCTTCCTTCTCTCAGATCTAGAGGAGTCTAAGCTGATTTCCTGTGGTTCAGTTCTCAACCACTTAAAAGAAAGGTTGCAGCTTTTTCTTTTGTAGTCAGGTGGGTTTGATTGTTTAAAACAAGCTTTCTTTCAAAGAATCTCAACAGACTATACAAAAGCTTAATCTTCATATCTGTATATAGACTAAAATAAGACCTGCGGTGCACCATCTGAGGGTGCTTGTTCTTTGATTTTTAAAGACATTTTAAAGCTCCTTTTTGTCTCCTTTTCTGCCTGAAAAATTAAATTCTAGTGTTTTTAGTGAACAATATATTAATCTTAATCAAGCATACATATTTTGGATTGGTCTTTTCTCTTTCTTCTAAAACGGCATTTAGCATTGCAGTTTTTATTTCTTCTACTGCTAAATCTGATTCCCTTTCCTCCAGTGTTTATTCACCCTGCTTTGTTGCCTTTCTTGGTTTACCCGTTTGTAATGCCTTTTCCTTAATCACTTTGAAATCCACCGTATTTTCTCCTGTTAGCGCACATCCTCCCTGGGGCACTAGCTGTAGCAAGTGGTGGACACGTTTTGGGTACTCATGAGAACCTGCCATGGAGCTTTGTCCCTTCAGTTGGACGCCAATAATTTCTCCAGCCTGGGTCTCCAGGATCCTCCCCAAAACTGCTCTTCCACAGCATCTCTTTTTCTCCTAGATACCAGATGAAAAATAAGGTAGACACTTCATATTTACCCCGGACACGGATCTCTCTCCCTCACTGTGAATTTCAGCACAATTTTAAGAGACATTGACCTTGCACAGCTATCCTCTAGTGGGAATTTTATCAGAAATTCTTTTATATCTCTTATAAAATTGCTAATATTCAACATGTTCCATGTCAGCCCTTCGATCCCTCAAAACTGGTGGAGCAAAGGCCTATTGCCCTCATTCATTCAACAAACATTTGTTGAAAGCCTACCCGGGGACACACAGGAACATGTGGATGCCCTGGGGAGATGAACTGTTTGTTCCACATCCTCTTACCAGAGCCAGGGTTTTCAATTATTTGTATACCTTTTTCATTATGTTTAAAATGAGAGATTTATTACCTGCACTACACATTATATAGCTTTACAACTTAAATGTAATTGCCTCGCTATTGCAATTTTCTGAACCAGATCACTTCTGAGGAGGCATAGAAGACGGTTTTTAATTTAAATGATAAAATAAATCACATGTTCCTGGTAAACAGTAGTTATGCCATATATCAGGCACTTCCAGTATTTCAGCTCCCAGTGACTACAACTTCAGGCAACTGACTTAGTAGCTGGGTGGGGGTGGGCACTGTGTGTGCAAGGAAATGGTTGTTCCTTTCCTTGCAAGGAGCAGCCTGGGGTGTGTGCCATGCATATCCTCTACAAAGATAAGTGGTGACAGTGAAGGCTTTTTTTATGTACTTTAGTGGGAATGAGACCAATTTACAAGTTGCCAGTCTCTAGAAATCCAGCTTTACTGGCACATATATTTTATTTATTCCTGTGATATTCTAATACCCCGTTATGGATGCCCTAGTAGGAACCCTTGGCAACCACCCAGTTGTGCTGCCCTTAACACACCAGGGATATTAAGGGAGAGCCAGATGCACTCCATGCTCTGAAAGACCTCAACCCAATAAAGGAGGCAGCAGTGAAAACAGATTAGTTGCACAAACTAGTAATCAGGCAATCAGAATATGGCTTCTGTTTAAATGATATTTTATAGCAGTAATCTATTTTATAATTCAGAGTTCAGCAAACTACAGTCATTGCAAGCCTAGCCTCTCCTGTCACCTGCTTTAGTAAATAAAATTTGACTGGAGCACAACCATCCTTATCCATTTACACATTACACATTGTCTGTGGCTGCCTTTGCACTGTAATGGCAGAGTGGAATAGCTGCAGGAGACAGAATGGCCTGCAAAACCAAAATGTTATTATCTGGCCCTTTACAGAAAAAAGGTTTGTTGACCCTTGCAATAAAATATGCATGAACCTATTTCAAAGTGATGAGTTCAAATACTGTTGGCACTTAAAGCTTTCAACTCGAGAATTGCTTGGAATATTTTCACAATTTCTGTGCAGTGTGGTCAAACCTAGAAACAATAATGAAATATGACCATCCTCACACTAGCAATAATAGAATACCATTAAGCACTGTATAAATGCTTAGAATACTGCCTAGGTATTAATTCTGAATTTAGTGAGAAACTGTTCTTTGTATTTTCTTAACAATGTCACAAGCCTGACATCCTATTAAGAAAAAAGAAAGTGAAATAAGAAAAACCAAATGTTGTTTTCTCTTTCTTCAACAGTCTCTCCCTGCAATGGGATTTGAGAGTCTTACATTTACATTTTTCAAATCTAAATCTAGAAATCAACAAATTGAAACCATTTGTGTTTGAAGAAATTCTCCAGTAGAATACTTGACTGTGATGCATTTAAAAAAAAAACAAAACCTTGGATTAAATTAATATCTCCTCATGGGATAGTCCCAATAAATATGGTTGTGGCGTACCTCATGATTCGCCTACATTTTTATTTTGCTACTGTGTTTATCAGAATTTGCACTCTCCAGTCTAATTGAACAACATGGACGAAGCGACTTAGGCAGCTGTCAATTTCCATTTCCTATCTGCAGAGTAGAAGCCCTTTATTTCATTTGTAGGACTGTGCCAAGAATTAATGAGATAAAACCTGAAAAACACTGAGCGCTATGGTATAAATGTGAAAAATGTTTATTTTCTTTCTCTTTTTTTAATACAGTCTGTGATATTTGACCATTCTTTCATGTCATGCTTAATGCAAATGTTCCTGTCACCTTAAACATAGCAAAAGGACCACCCGAGTGAACCAGATGCTCACTGAACGGTTAAGCTGATTCCTTGTCTCTGAAAGCCTTCATCTCTGTCATTACCTGATAATACCATTTCAAGTGATTAAAAAGCAGGGATGCTCACTCCAAAGGGCTAATAATGCAATAATATTGTTAAAAGAAATCAACCAGGACTGTCTTTTATTGTTTCTATCACTTAAATCACCTGTAACTACATTGGAATACAGATCATTAACCTCCCAGAGTCAGCAGGTTTTGGGTTTCTGTCTTTAAGGAAGAATGCAATGGTCTATCATGAAACCTCAGATTCTGGCATTCATCATATTTTGATCTTGTTATTTTTCTAGAATTTCTTATGAACCAGCCTGGGAAATATTTACTTTTTAATTACAAGAAGAAAGAAATCTCTTCTGATAATTGGAGCTTCTTTAGTCTTGCTTTATTCAACATTCTAATGCCTTTCTTTGTTTCCCACCTAATAACCTCAATCCCCTTGTTTACAAGCTTTCTGAGACACCCTGCTGACAACAGACTGAAAATCCAGTCTCCTGATCACAAGATCTGAGTTTAAAACCAAGCTGGTCTCTTCTGTGTTGTATTGTGTCTGACTCCTGTGTTTATTTCCTCAGTGCTAAAAATAGTGCCTGGCACATAGCAGATGCTCAGTAAATATCTGTTAAACTTAACTAGTAACTAAAGTATAAACAGAACTTCATCTGCAACCATCCACTCTGTGGTCCCTAAATGTGTTCTGCCACTGGCAACCTTGGGGTTCTTTTCAGTATTGAAATCTTACCCACACTTCCAAGGCCCTGCTCCATAAAACCTTTCCTGGTCCTTCAGTAGCTAAGATGAATTTCTCTATTGAGTTTTCATAGCATTCCCTACTTCGTTTATAATTATAATTATATTAAAGCAATCCATTCATTCTACAACTATTTATTTGTTGTAAAATATTATTTATAAAATATGCAGTGAGCACCCTTTCTGCAATGTTCCAGCACCAAAGATACAGTGGTAAAAAGACTGATAAGGCCCTGCAGGTTTATATGCTGATGGTCATAATGATAACAGACAAATGTATAACATCAGGCAGTGATGGGGACTCTGACAACAAAGGAGGGAAAGGATTGAAGAAAGATGGATGGGCTTCTCTGAGCAAAAGGCACGTGAGCAGAGACCTGGATTACACGAGGAAGTGTGCAAGGCCTTGTGCTAGGGGCTGAAAAGATAAAGACGTGAAGCACGCTCCTTGCTCTCATCATCATGAAGAAACTTACCTGCTAGGCGATAATTATTGCACACTAGTGTCGGAGAACTACAGCTAACACGACCTCTAGAGGAAAGCCATTCTAGTGCCTTGCTGCCTTGCTATTTTAGGTACTTCTGTGTTCCTTGCTATATTGTCAATTTGTCTAGGAAGGAACAACAGGTTGTTCATCTTGGTGTCCGCTGGCGTGTTCACGGAGCCTGGTGCCTTCCTGGCCCAGCAGACTGGTGGGCTTGGCCAGTGCGGTCCTGAGCAGAGCCTTCCCTGCAGAGCCTGGAGCTGGGGGAGAAGGCGCTTGGAGTTCCTTCCGGGCGTTCTCCGCAGAGGGAGCTGATTGCTCTCCTTTGTGAATTACTGTCCACACTGAGAACCCGGCAGCAGAGGGTCTGATGAGTGGGAGAGCTGCCAGAGCAGTGCGGGGAGGTTGGGCCCTCGGGGCGCCAGTGAGGTTCATCCTGTAGCTTTCTGTTTGAAAAACACTGTGATCACAGTGGAGATGAGAGGGCGGAACTTGGAGAAACTGGTACTCTTTTTCTCTCTGTATATATATATCAAAAATGTATCCCAGTACCACACGGGGCAATTTAATTCATTCAGGTTGACAGAACCCTGCCTCTATTTTTTTTCCCAGGAAAAGAAGGAATTTTAAATGGAAACCAAATTCCAAAGTCTTCAGAAACTGTAACCCTTATTCGCAAGGCACTTCTGAGAGTTTACTCTCTGGGATAATTGTCTGCTTTAATAAATTGGTTGGCCCTTTAATAAAATGGTTGGCCATTTGTTGAAGCAGAAAGAAAGGCAGCAAGTAAGAAAGAGCAAGTGCGTGATTTGTATGCAGGTAGAAACAGGGCATCATAGACTGTTGATACATGCAGTACAAATAGCTATTTTGAATCACTAATCTTATTTGTTATACTATTTACATATCAGGTAATATTATCTTGCTTACACACAGTATCTCACCTAATGGTAAAACTAGTCTGGACTGGTCTAGATTTTGTGTCAGATGGCAGAAGTCATCTCAGAGTTGTGGTCATGATCCAATGCAAGCACGCCAGGATTGCACCAGGATAAGAATGACACGATTCTGTACAATTGAAAATCTGTTTCAGAGTCATAGGTAATCGTTGCATGATAAAAAGTGCAACCTCGCTTCTCTCCCTAGCTCTATTCTTCCTCTATACTTCTCTGTTTTCCTCCTGAATTGCTCCCCTGAGAGCTGCAAGGCACATCCTTTCATTATGCAAAGCCCTTTAGCTCCCACCAGCTTCTGCTCCCAAACATTCAAACACAGCATGGGAGTGGCAGACTAAAGAGTAAAGAAACCTGGTTTTTGTTGTAACAAGTTCCTACATCTATGTAAACACATGACATTGTTTTAGTAGTGTTCCTACAAACATTAAGAAAAACAATGTCTTCCATTGGGTCAAATGAACATCCTTATCTTAACAGCGTGGGGCCAGTGGCAAACTCATTATGTCAGCAGTTTGGCAATTTATGCGGAAGCCACATAGAAATTGCCAGGGTTATAGGTGCTTAATATATGTTTATTCAGTGAATGAATAAATATGAATGTGTGCCTGCATAATTGGGTGCATAAATTATGTGAGGAACTCTTTGAAGGAGTGAATAACATAGGAAGATGATCTGTGTATTTTCAGAGAATTGAAATAAGGAAAACTGTTCCAACTATATGAGGAAAACTATTCTAACTCCATCATAGACATATGCCTTGAGGTGCTTTCAGGAGTGCTGATGTATTTGCCTTATTCAGGTTCATCTCTCCCATTTAATTCTCATAACATATAACATTGATGTGCAACACAGGAGAGGTAATTACTATTACCATGTACAACCTTGGCTTCACTAGAACCAAATTAGCAATCAACCAGATACTTAAAACTATTTAGACATACCTCTATGTTATTTGTATATATAACTACACATATATTTGAATTCTAGCAAAACTTAGACTCTGTGGATATTTTTCCCACCCATTCCAAAATTCCATCATGATAATTCTCCTACTCTTGTATTATTTTTTAAGTAATTAGAGAATTAAGCATTAGTTGACTGATAACCAACAAATTCTTTTGCTTTTTACTGATGCTGGAGCAGGAGTGGTTTATGACTAGTCGATTGAGGGCAGTAGGGACTGGGCAGTAGGGTTGACCCCTATGTAAGAAAATCAGCAATCCTATTCACAATATCATGGCATATGGCTCTGATCTAGGCCAGTTATTTCCTTTTAGGTAAAATGTCTGCTATGGTGAAAAGAAGTATGGCAGAAGATATTGTGGGATCAAGGAAATAGGCAGGTCATAGAGCTTTGATTCTTGGTTGATTCAGCAAGTCTTATTCATAAAGTAGCCTGGAACTGAAGGAATAAAACCAAGTTCTGAGTAGGAGGAAACTAAATGAGACTAGGGTTCTCGATAAGAAAACTTCAGTTCTGAAAAGGAAATGGAATTCGAATTCAGAACCAAGAATGAGGCTGATTTAAACCGTCTGAATCTTTATGTGGAGATTGGTAGAAACACTACTGTCCAGTGATTGTGAGGATGTCCCATGAAAAAAGAACAGACTAATTGTATACCTGGCATGCTAATGGAGATGAAGTTATTAACATATTTCTAGGTTCATCCTCATTGTCTCTGAATTAGTACTTAGCTTGTTGTGATGAGGTATATAAGGAATGACACATTCATAACCATTTTGGAGTAGTTTAGGGTCTTAAACATACTCTATGGAATCTATGTATATATAAGGACTTGTGGTTATGTTTAATGGAACTTTGAAAATATGAAACATATGGTCATAAATGCTAGAGTATAAGATGACTCATTTATAGTAATGTCACTTCATGAATGCATTAAACAATTTTATTGTCTTACATTCAAAAGCTATAGAATGATCTTAAAGTACAAAATGGAGAATTTATGTCTATAAGTTTTCTGCTTTTTGTGGCATTCACTGTAGAAAAGTTGGAAAATTCAAAACTGTAAAGAAATGGATTTTGTGGAACTGTGATACTATCACTCCAAGATGATCGATATTAACATTGTGGTATATTTTCTCAGTATTTCTTTTGTGTGTTATTATATAGCTGTTATATATTGTTAAACATTTTTTTCTAATCTATTTTTTATACTGAACATTGTATCAGGCATTTCCAGTATTATTAAAATATCTGCAAAATCTTATTAATTTTATTGGCTACAGAACTATCCCTTCATATAGACAAAGCTTTATTTTAACTCAACCATTTCTACAATGTTGACCATTTAGGTGGTTTTCAGTTTTTCATTATTATACATAACTTAATGAACATGTTTAGACACATAATTTTTAAAACTCCTGATTACTAACTATATCCTTGAGGTCAATTCCTAGATCCAGAATTATTTTTATTGAAAAAACAAAAAAAAGATAAACCTTTTCTGAGGTTCTTGGTATATACATTGAGAACTTGCCTTCTGAAAATGTTGTAATAATTTATATACCAATCAGTAGTATAGAAAAATGCTCATCTCTTTGTACTATTGCCATACTTAAGATTATTCCAATTTTGCATTATTTACTAATTAAATCAGAAAAAATGTATTTTGTTATTGTTTTGATTTTTACTTGTTTGATTATTGGTGAGTTTGAACACTTTTTATATATTTTAATCACTTAAGTGCCACTTCTTGTCACTTTTCTATTAACTTTGCTCAGCCGTCAATTGTTAGAAAAATGGCCCATGAACAGAGAAAAAGTACTGCTAATTCTCATTATTCCTAGTAGTTGTGTTGTATAAAGTTGCAGCAAACAATAAATTAGCAAATACTGAACCTCTGTTCCTAGGAAATATAGGGTTAGGTTTCTGGGAGCCTGTGGTCATGTTTTCATCCACCGGTCAATACATACTTTGTTTAGTGTGTTTCTGTTTCAAGGTAGTAGTGGTAATGTTAGTTGCTGAGTTGTGTCCAATCCTGCAGCTCCATGGACTGTAGCCCACCAGGCTTTTCTTTCCCAGCCAAGAATACTAGAATGGGTTGCCACTCCTTTCTCTGGGGGAATCTTCTCAACCCAGGGACTGAACCCAAGTTTCCTGCATTGCAGGCAGATTCTGAGCTATCAGGGAAGCTAACCTAATTTTTATTCTTGATTGATTAACATTAAACTCATAGTCAACAGCACAGTGACTCATGCCCATACAAAGCTTATCTAGCACGACATCACAGCCTTGCACTTAGGGACACTGGACATTTCAGCACTATGCTTGGGGCCATTTCAAACAGCAAACTGACCAACAAAAAGCCCCAAAGTGCATATCCTGTGACATTAAACATACCATGTGAAGGATGCTGGTTTACAATAGGACAGCTGACACAGATTCAAGCATCAGCTTGTTCAGTCTCAGCTGAGAACATGAGGCTACTCAGAGTTTGCGCTGCTCTGGGCATGTCTGTGAATGATCATGAAAGTACCATAAGTATTGATTGGAGGTTACAAATAAGTTTCAACAAGAAGGCGAATTCACAAATCCAGAATCTATGAATAATGAGAAATCACTGTATCTTCATTATCTTAGTGATCTGGCCCCAGGTTAATGGTGATAAATATGGGTGGGTAACGAAATGAATAGACAGATAAATGTAAATCAATTCTTGTTGAAGGTAAAAGAAAAGTGTTACTTAAATCCTATAATTTTGAAGTATAGACAGGATTTGCAGTACCCACGACACGGAAAGAGCAAAACTGAGAATGGTGAAGCATGTATGCTGACACCTGAGGAGAAAGAGCAGAACAGGGAAATGCAAAAGGCGCCAGCGTGAAGCCAGACAGAGTAGAACATGCGTCTCATCGACCAGCTCATGACCTTGGCTGAGAACCACTCTGGGCCCCTTTTTTCTCTTTCATAAAATCAAGACTAAAACATCTTCCTTAGACTAAACCTCATTTGGGGTACCTTTTCTCTCTTATTCAGCTACAGCCCTAGGACCTTGTGTAATTCCCGAAATATATATGTCAGCTATGTTAGGTGTATGTCAGATACTCAATGACAGAAATGTACCAAAAATGAAAAAAAAAAGGTATTTAAAGTCCAGAATATTGTACACTTAAAATACAGAATAGAGCATTTTCATTGTAAAACACTTGTCATGTGGGACTAGTCCCTGCCAATGAATAGTTAACACATATTGATCTCTCCATTTCACATACTCGACTGCTCTATATAAATGATTTATGTCAATTCAAATTATATTAATGATTTATTGATTTCTTTATTTTTATTTAACGCTTGCATAGTACTTACTATGCGCCAAGCTTTGTTTAATGCTTAGCAAATATTAATTTGTTTAATCCTTGTAATAACACTATACAGTGGGTTTTATTATTAAAACTATTTTATATTAATACATGAGTCATAGAGGGAGCAGGTAACTTGTACAGGGTCACACCACAAGCAAATGGCAGACCCGGGATTTGAACTGAGTGCTTTGGCTTCAGGGTTCATGTTTATAACCTCTACTCACAACAGCCCTAGGAAATTTGAGATAAAGAAGCAGGGGTTTAGTCACTGGCCTAAGTTAGCAATGAGCCTACTGGTGTGTCTGACTTTAAAGCCTGTGTCATTAGGATTTATAGCTCCAGGCCACTAGCATTCTGGTAATAAAACAGCAGAGGCTTACAACAGTTTACTACCTATGTTGCTTCTAACTGCTTCTAAAACAAAAGCAACTTGCTTTCTCTCTTCCTGTTTTCTTAATAATGCAGCTAGATTTTCATTGCTATAATTAGAGGTTTTCTTTCTGAGTCCTGAAAGCTGATTTTCATGGAACATGAAAGTGAAAGTGAAAGTTGCTCAGTTGTGTCCGACTCTTTGCAACTCCATGGACAAACAGTCCAAGCAATTCTCCAGGTCAGAATACTGAAGTGGGTAGCCTTTCCCTTCTCCAGGGGATCTTCCCAACCCAGGGATCGAACGCAGGTCTCCCCCATTGCAGGCGGATTCTTTACCAGCTGAGCCACAAGGGAAGCCCATACCTTTGCATAAGCCCTCTTTATTTTTATGGATGCCAATCCATGACTAAAGTCTGATCTGAAAAACATACTTACGCCATGGAATATAAGAAGGGAGAAAAAGGAGTCTTAGCCCATTCCAGAACTAAGAATGGGCAGGAGATTGTTAAGATTAACAGTTTGAGCCTTGGACTGATGCTGTCTGCATTCACATCAGGCTGCTCTGCTACTGGCTGTGAGGTTTTGGTAAATCGCTTCACCTCTCTGCACCTCAGTTTCATTTATAAAATTGAACAGTCTACCTATTCCAACAATGCTTGTATTGGTATGAAGATTCAATGAATTAATACCTATGAAGTTCTTAGAAAGGCCTTGGCACATGGTCAACACACAAATAAAACTTCATCAATAGAAGCAGTATTTTAAAATTATCCAATTATCATTACTAGTTTTACAGCTTCAACACTTGTGTACTAGTAAGTTTTCAAACTTTGTGATTACACACCTCTACCATTAAAACTGGCCTATGCACAAATATCCTTACTTTATGTATAGATTGTCAAAATGTGTAGCAGTGGTTTGTAGTAATAGATTGCATGAAACTTTAAACTGGATCACAGCAATGATTCACCAAGTCTTGGTTTATCTTTTCCTAATGCCCCTAAGCTGCCCCTGGATCCTTGTACCCAGACCTCTCCTCCCCTGAAGAGCTCTTTGCTCAAAGCTACCTAGGGCCTTCTCTAGGCTTTCTCAGTTTCAGTGGCTTGCTGTAGAAAAGAGGGTAACTTCTTCTGTCGAAGGAAAGTAATTATATCCATTACCATCTGGGAACAATAATAGTCCCTTAACGCTCTCAAGATTATTCAAGTACTCAAAAAACATCCTGTGTTATCCCTACTGAATCCTTGATCAAAGACCAGAAGTCTGGGGGGGTCAAGGCAGGGTCGACCTCAAATTGATTCTGCTTCTCACTTTTTTCCTTATGCCATCTCCCAGCACCAATTCCCTTTGGTGAGCGAATTGGTCCCTGGCAGGGGCTGGAGATGAATGCTTTGCTTGTGAAAGTCGCTTAAAACTTGAATTTAGAGTGCTGGCTTCAGCATCACTTTTACTAAAATTGGAATAATCCAGAGAAGATTAGCCTGGTCCCTGCTCAAGGATAACATGCAAATTTGTGAAGTGTTCCAGACTTTTTTTTGACATATATACACTACTATGTATGAATGAGGGCAGGAGGAGAAGGGGGTGACAGAAGATGAGATGGTTGGATGACATCACTGATTCAATGGACATGAGTTTGAGCAAACTCAGGGAGAAAGTGAAGGACAGGGAAGCCTGGCACACTATAGTTTGTAGGATCGCAGAATCGGATAGGACTTAGCAACAGACAACAACAACGTATAAAATAGATAACTAATGAGAACCCACTCTTTAGCACAGGAAACTACTCAGTGTTCTGGGTGACCTAAAGGAGGAAGAAATCCAAAGGGTGGACATGTGTACATATATAACTGGTTCACTTTGCTGTAGAGCAGAAGCTAACACAACACTGTAAAGAAACTATACTCCAGTAAAAACATTTTTTTTAACTAAAAAGAAAACCTTAGAGACATTGAAGACCATATATACATGAGAGGAGGTCAGGGAACTGGTTAGTAGAGAATGCTGAAAACCAAGGATCCAAGTTTGAGCTCACTCCAGATGTAAAAGAAACATAGAAATCATTGAGAAGTGATGCTCTTGAAGATAGACAGGGTTGAATCCTGCTTTTATGAAACTCTGTATACTCATTCTGCTCATTTTTTTCTCTTCCATCCCAAGGAATAGAAAATCCTAAAATGTAGAAGGAAAAGAAACCTTTTTATACCTTCATCTCTCCTTCATAGCCCAAAGTCACATTTAGCTTTGGAAAAAATATTTCCTGTAACAACCCATATGTCATATGAGTAGCATAGAAAAGGGAAAACATAGATCCCAAAAGGGGGACTGTTTTTATACATCCTGAGGTACCTGAGAGTATATGTGGATGCACACAGTTTACCCCCCATATCCGTGGATTCTGCATCTGCGGATTCAACCAACAAATGATTCAAAATATTCAGAAAAAATTCCAGAAAGTTTAAAAAGAGAAACATGAATTTGCTGTGCTCTGGCAACTATTTACATAATATTTACATTATATTTGCAATAATCTACATAGTATTTACATTGTGATGCTGGGAAAGATTGAGGGCAGGAAGAGAAGGGGACAACATAGGATGAGATGGTTGGATGGCATCACTGACTCAATGGGCGGGAGTTTGAGCAAATTCCGAGAGAGTGAAGGACAGGGACGCTCGGCATGCTGCAGTCCATGGGGTCGCAGAGTAAAACACGACTTGGCAACTGAACAACAAGGTATTATAAGAAATCTTGAGATCATTTTAAGTATACAGGAGGATGTACATAGGTTATGTGCAAATATTATATTGCTTTACTTAAGGGACTTGAGTATCTATGGACTTTGGTTCCATGGGGGTCCTGGAACCAATTTCCCATGGATATCAATGGACACCTTTATCCCCCAATTTGCCCCATAGATGTGATATCAAATCATAACCAGGCCCACTCCTGGGAACTGCCAAATACATTCCCAAGAACTTTGGGCTGATTCTCTCCTTTGGCAAGATGTTTTCAAAGGGAAATATCTGTGAGCTACAAAGAGATCCTGGTAGCTCGGTGGTAAAGAATCTGCCTGCAATGCAGGAGACTTGAGTTCGATCCCTGGGTCAGAAAGATTCTCTGGAGTAGGAAATGGCAACCCACTCCAGTATTCTTGCCTGAGAAATCTCATGGACAGAGGAGCCTGGCAGGCTACAGACCATGGTATTGCAAGAGTTGGACACGACTTAGTAACTAAACCACCACCACCCTGAAGGGTGAGGTAATGTCTCCTTCCCAATGAACAACAGGTTTGCTTACTGCTTGCTAAGAAAAACAGTGGATTCCCAAACTCGTGCTTTTGGTACAATGCAAACGTACTGTGTGTGCAGCATCTATCTGGCTCCACCACCTTGCCCCTGTAGAATCTGGTGAACAAGGAGTACCAACAGAAACAAGATGCTCCTTCTGCTTCTTATACTGTGAATAATGAAATAGTTTGTTTCTGACCCAGAAACTCATGTTTTTGCCCCCATCTGCGAAATATTAAGAGGACAACTCTTTAGTTGCAGGGTAAAATTGTCCCAGACAAGATAAATAACTGCCTTCTCTCAAATTACATAGTAGCCTATATTGTATCAGTTCTGTCTGGCTCTTGTATTTCAATAAAAATTCAAAATTTTCCTTGCTTGCTTCTGCAATTTGTCTCAGGAACTCAACAACCATGGCTTTTACTTTCATTTCCATCAACCACAAAAAGAGGAAAATTAGATGTCTTAGAACGTGGCTGTATATCATAAAATTCCATAGGAAATTAATAAATCTTGTGTGATATGATTTTATTTTTACAGGATAGTTATGACGCTAAGGCAAAGATAATAATTTAAATACCAAGAGACAGAATTGTTTTTTAGATCTATCACTAGTGAACTGCTAAAGGCACAAATTTCAGTCTTGTTTTTGCTAGAGGTCAGTACCAATTAGTGATGTTTTATCAGCAGGATTTCTCTTTCAAAACTGTTTTATAATGTTCAGGTAACTCCCCTACCAGCTACTTGCTTTTTAGAGATGGGTTTACCAGCTCATTATTAATGGATTATTTAGAGGTTTATTATGGTGCCAGGGTTTTTTGTTTTTTGGGGTTTTTTTATGTCAGATCTATTGAAATGGAAAATATAGCATATTTCAAATGGTTTGTAATACAAAAGTTATGTGTACCCTGAAGCCATGAAGGCAATGTGTCCTCTCTTCAGTATGTTTTCTATTGAAGGGTACCTTCAGAAAATAAAGTGACTAGAAACTAGGGAGGAAGGAAGACATTGACCATGAGGCTTTAGGGGAAAACTGTCAAATGTCATCTTATCATTTAAAATTAAGGAAAATGTATTCAGGAAATGTATACGTTTACATATGTACCTCATAGCTCAGTTATTCATTCATCTAATTTGGTTACACAAACATTTATCAAGTGAGTCCTCAGTGCCTAGCTGTGTGCTGTAACCTGAGGGTTCTGCAGGGAGCAAAATGAACTCCTTGCCCACTAGGTGTTTACCAGGCAGTGGAGGAGAAACACACATTCATATTTTCTGTACCAAGTCAGGGGTGTTCTGGAAATGTGTAGAAAGAGCACATACCACATATTAGGGATTCTATGAAAGGCTTCTTAAAGTTGACATTTGAGCTGAATCTCAACTAATTTTTTCTATTAATAGTAGACATTGGGTGGTAATTTTATGCCAGACATGATACTTTAAGTGGTTTCCTTATTTGTAGTTTTTAAAAGTGTTAAAACAGACAATGAGAGGATTATGAGAAGTTGAAGCATATGCTCAATCAACAAAAGACTATTTTTGTAGAAGAATCATGAAGTTTTTCTTTCTTTCTTTTCGATGTTTACAACCCTCCCAAATCTTCCGTTGACAGCCAGGAAACAGAAGGTACCATAGTAACCCCAGCTGCCCCACTCCCAGCTGCCTTCCCAGACTCCGTTTTAATCCCAACTCTGCAGCCCTAGATCTCTTTTTTAAATTTAGAATGTCTGACATATGGAGCCAGTAATACAGCATTGATGAATTTCTTCCTTTTATGTTATTTTAATGATTTCGATTTTTGTTTGGGGTGAATGTAGTAAAGGCTTTTTCGGTTAAGGATATAAAAAAGAAATGTGCTTCCAGATTTCCTCATTCTTAGCAAAGTTCAAAGTTCAAGTGCATTACCTTTGACCCAGTCCTCTCCAGAATGACTTGATCTTAGTTGCTCTTGTTATTTTTGAGGATTTTGTTTCATTTTGTTGTTATTGTTGTTCAGTGATGCTCTGGCCTGGATTATCATGATATATTAGGCTTGATGGGGCTACATTGTTGGGCCAGATGAGATACAGTGTGGGGAAGTCGTTGAGCAGGTGGGAAGTGCTGTTTAATCCTTCTAACAGGGGAGGCTCATGGTGGTACTGAGAAAATGTAAAAAGCAGCAAAACAGGTTAGTAGAGCCAAAGAATAGCAAATATCTCCTTCTGTCATTGTGTGAGCATTTTAATCAAATGGCCTGCCTCATGCAGCTTTATTTTGCATTGAGATATTCCATGTCCCCCAAATATTTCTCAGATGGTGGTAATGAATTGCATTGCCCTCTCGGTTGTAAGAGCGCGGGTATTCTGCTGCGGAGCCATATGGTTCCCATTTATTTTAATGTGTCTTTGACATCAGGAGAATTGCTGAGACAGCAGAGGAAAGTGCTTACAACTTGGACTGCAGCCAGAACTGCGAATATTTATGTTTAGTGACGACTACCTTTTTTTCCGGGTGAAAAACGATATGGTCCTAAGATGGTATCCATGTTGAGATTTTAATAAAATGAGAGTTTATATATTTTGGAAATAGCTGTTACTTTAATAACAGTGAAATGTATTTCTTAAGCATGTAGTTTTAGGGTTTAATTGCACATATGAGAGATTAAGGAAACAAGCTGGGAAGTAGGTGGCATTTATTTTCTCACTGATAATAAAGGAACACACTTTTTGTTTGGTTTAACAGCATCACCAAGATAGTAGTCTGCATATGTAATGCTTTCCATCTGTGATTCTTAAGGTTTTTTACAAAGGTAATATTTCTGATAATATTCCTGAGGTAAACATAATTCTGAAAATACTGACGGAGGGCCTGAAAAATGCAGGTGCCCCTTAATTTAATCTGTATAATGGAGATCAGCAAATTCAGAATTCAGATTTTGAATTAAGTACATTATCTAACAATTTATTATTTTCCAAGTATGAGGATAGGATAATAATACTTTCTCTAATTCATTAATGATATGGTATGCTTACAATAAAGAAGCATTCTTTAAAAATGAGATGACAAAGACCTCAGTAATAATCAATGTTCCATATGTAAATGTTAATATCAGCTCTGTAGAAATCTTAGATTCTCTGGAAAATGATTATGTTATCTAAAGGAAAATACATACTGTTAACAGAGAAAAGTGGTGATAACATTGATCAATTTCTATGAAATTGTTCTCACTAGAAATAAAGTCAGATGGCCAGTTGAATATATGGAATGGGGAAAAAAATTTCTGAACTTTCAGTTGTTTGAGACAGAACTAAACAGAATGCAGGGTCCAGATTTAGCTAAAGGATTTTAATATATAAACTTTATTTAAGTGATATGTTGTATAAACACAATTTGTCATATAAAGACCAGAAGGAAGACTTCATATCAAATATAGAATTAGAATCCCAAGATTCATGATGCCTAGTACTATAAATTTGATGGATGAATTGATGAAAAAGGAAAATTAGAGTGAAACTTGGTTGATCATTCAGTTAATGGTATTATTTTAATCAGTGGTTTAATCTAAATTTGTTTTAGTTTAACAGTTCACTATTCCCAGTATTAATTGCATTTGATGTTGATAGATAGGGCTTTCTAAGTCACCTTGCGTTTTCAGTGGGCATCAATTTAATGTAAGCAGTGAAAGGGTTAGTGCTAAGTCAACTATAAAGATTAAAGATAAGAGAGAACATGACTTCTTTTTAAAATTTTTGTTCTTTCAATTAAAAAAATTATATTGGAGTATAGTTGATTTACAGTGTTGTATTAGCTACAAGTGTGCAGCAAAGTGAATCAGTTATAAACATATATCAATTCTTTTTCAGATTTTTTCCCCATATAGGTTATTACAGAATACTGAGTAGAATTCCCTGTGCTACACAGTAGCTCCTTATTCATTTCTTTCAGTTTTTTAATTTCAAATTTATAACTTCAAAATATAGCATTTATTCTTTTTTTCTAATAAGTATGAGAATAAAATGACCCCCCCCCATTCTTTTAGATTACTCACAAGAATCAGGGGGAAAGTGCAGAAGGCATTTTAATAAATTCAAATGTATGAATAAAAAAGAGCTAGTTCTGAGAAATGACCACTCTTTGTGAGTTAATCATCATAATTATTTATGACATCAAAGCTGGAAGGTTGAAGTTCTCAATTTTTATTTGCAGCTTTCTAAATATATATCAAAATCCTGGGCAATAAACTTTATTTTTTTTCCAAGCAGAGAATTGCAAGTAGATGATTACACTATTGAACCACCCTCTCTGAGTCAAATTCAGCTTGCAGTGTGCTGAGCGGCCTGGGCTGTAGCTGTCAAGAGACTGGAGAGAGCTGCTTCCCTGCACACGGGTCTCTGGCTTGCTTGTGTGGACGTAGCTGACAGACTGAATAGATGACTACGTGACGCGCATGCTCATTATCCAAAACAAAGCGTTGGTCGTCAGGCCCGAAGGGTCAACATTTTATATTATTTCTGTTCTTGTTAAATTTTTTGCTTAAATGCGTATGCAGTATTTGTACATGTCTAGATAGAAAATTTATTATCACATAGTCTTATGTGAGAGAGTTTTTTCTTTTGTTTTGTTTTTGTAAAACTAACGATTTAAACAAAAGGTTTTCATCTTGAATTATTTCCACTCAGAAGCTTCAGTGCACCAAAGACGTTATTAGTCTTCAGGGTAATCCATTGTGAAAATTTTCAACCTATTATTAGGATGGAAAATACTTAGGGCTAAATGGTTAAACTACCTAACCTTGTCTGTGAGTTATAAACCTATTTCTCCTCTACAGAAGGACTGACGTCAGAATGCTGACTGGTTCTTATGTATGTTTATCATACTTTATGTTCTCCAGTCAGTTTGCCGCGTTACTAGTACATAAATTGGTTGGTTGGTTGGAGATGGGGAAGAATGGCATTTAGGGGCTGAAGAGACAGATGTGCTGCAGTTTGACAAGCAGTTAGAGCTATCATTCATACTATAGGGAACCAGATACAAACTGGAACTTGATATCTTAAACGTCACTTCAAGTGGGAGCTGCCCTTCCTTGATTTTTGTTTTTGAATGCTGCTTTCATAGAAATAAGGGCAATAGTAAAAAAAAAAAAAAAAAAAGTCCCTAATTTGATGGGTCCTGACATTTTCTTACTTTTACCAACTTTGTCTCCATTCTGATGGCCTTTTAGGAAATACAAAGCACTTCAATTACAAAACATTGGGAATACCCCAGTATTGTCTCTAACAGATCCAGTATTTGGAAAAGTCTGTCTTTCATGATTGTTTTTGCACATGTTATATCTTTCATGACATGAAAGTGTTATTTGCTCAGTCCTGTCCCACTTTTTTTGACCCCATGGACTGTAGCCCACCAGGCTTCTCTGTCCATGGAATTCTCCAGGCAAGAATACTGGAGTGGGTTGCCATGCCTCCTCCAGGGATTGAACCCGGGTCTCCTGCATCAGAGGCAGATTCTTAACTGTTTGAGCCACCAATGAGGCCCTATATCTTTCATCACTAAATATAAAATAACATCCTGAGTATAACATACTATTGATTTGGCCACCACTTTGTGTTATATACTTCAGGTAATTTGAATTCTGTTCACAGTTGGAGGAAAAATACTCCCAAATAGTCTTTACTTTCATTTGCCTCTCATTTACCCGTGCCTTAAGACATTTCCTTTTATTAATCTTTTGGAATTGTTCCCACTTGAAAGATTTACTACTTCCCTAAATACCTTACTTGAACAAAATAACAAAAACAAACAAACAAAAAAACCACAAAAATACAATTATGGTAAGTAGATTTGAGAAACTTGAGAATGTGACATAAGGGAATAAAAGGGAACAATTAGAACAAGGAAGAATTACTTTTGACAGCAAACTTGCTTCATTTTCAAAGGAACTACTCCTAATTGCTTGGTTGCTAGATCCATTTCACTCCTTACTTGTGGTTAAGATCTGATACTATGTGTGTGACACCGTGATCAAGAGGGGCCAATCTTGACAATTGTGTCAAGCTGGAGAAGATGTGAAAATATGATCACAGGAGATTTGTAGAAGTCACTTGGAAAGACTGAGGACATATATTTTTAAAATTCTTAATAACTTTAACCATTGGAAGTTGATTTAGTATCTAAGCTGTTATTGTTAATTCCTATGCAAATTATTTTCTGGTGACACTGGGGTCTTTGTTTGAAAGTTAGGTTTCATGACTTCATAACGGATATGATCTTGATTTGTTCTTCAAAAGGTGAGAAACAACATATTTTCAGAGCCCCTGATTAACTTGGCCTGTATGATTTAAGAAAACAAGTTTTTATTACCCAGGATTTACCAAGATAAACTAATTTCAACAATCTCACTTTGCTTCTACTAAGTTCCCCCCCCCCAAAAAATAAACTCAATATTGACTTACACATCATCTGGTATTTTCCTTTTGAACATACTGCATAGGGGAAAGAAGTATACTATTAACTTCATCAGACCCAAATGGTAGAATTAATATTTTCCACAGTTTTCCCCTTGTTTAACATCAGACTGGACCAAAAACTCTCAACCTCCATGTGCCAACTTCAGAGCCAAAATACATAGTTCTGTTTACTGTTGTCTGCCTTTCCACCTATATCTGGACTTTGCTGATAGCTGTTGACACTAGAAGAGCCAAATGTGCATTAAGAGGGTAGCTGAATTACTCCTCAAGCACTTGCCCCAGAGTGACTGCGCTATAGTGGAATCAGTGATCCAGAATCTTGTCTTCAGTTTCACAGGCTCAGACACATGATGGTCTCTGTGCATACAGAGAGAGCAATCTCAGATGCAATGACACACACATTCACAAATGTCTGAAGTATAAACCTGAAAGCAAATTTGATTATTTTCAGCAAGAATAGAATTGACAAGTCAATCAGATAGTCTTGTTGACTTTTGAAATTATGTTCCAATGTGAATGAACAGGTTGGTTTATGTGTGTAGAAATGGAGCAAGGTTGGTTGCATTTTCTCAGAGCCTGATGTGAGGCAGCTTTGATATTTTGATATACTCATCTTCTCTGTAGGATCAGAATATTCAGAATATGTGTCTCCTCAGAGCACTGGCTCCCCTGGATGGCCCTGAAAACACACTGTACAACTCTTAACTTTGGCTTCCATTTTTTAAACATGTATTTTATTGAAGTATCGCTGATTTATAATGCTGTGTTTATTTCTGCTATAGAACAAAGTGATTCAGTTACACATAAATATATATACATATATTCTTTTTCATATTATTTTGCATTGTGGTTCATCACAGGATATTGAATATAGCTCACTCTGCTATATAGTAGGATTTTTGTTGTTTATTCATTCTATATATAATAGTTTGCATCTGCTAATCCCAAATGGCTTCCATTTTTAATCCACTCTGAGCGTGAGCTCTTTATATAAATGTTTTGTATAACTTATTTTATCTACTTACTTTCTCACCCTGGCATCGTTAATTAGTTTCTCAACTCTCTTCTTCATTCATTTTTAAAAGCATTTTAAAGATGGGTAGCTTCTGCAGATAACTAATGCTGGTTACTCTGTGCTGTTTATTCCTTTAATTTACAAGGATCAATATTATCTCCATAATATGTGATGATTTTACACCAATACCAGTACACCCTGATGTGCTAGGCATAATGGTGGCCCCAAGAGCTGTGTCCTGGTTAGGACAAATAATACTGCTGCACTTAGACACTTCTGCTGCAGGATGGTAACTAAATGAGATAAAAGAAGAGGAGCTGGAAGGCAGCAAAAAATTAGCATTGCATATGAAAACAGACTAGTTATTTTTCAAAGCAGTAATGAACGCCACCTTCTCCTTCCTTTTTTTTTTCTTGCTCTTGACCTCACTGTAGTAAAATGAACCCTGAACTCTGTAGAGACACAACGTTGAGTTCAGTTATTCCGTAAAGGGCGCAGATTACTAGGTACGTGTATCATCGAGGTTTCAGATTCCCTATGGCAGATGTGGGATTTAATCTGTTTTTCTCAGATTTGAAAAACACAGACTCTTTTTTGATAACTTCATTCTCTGATTGTTAGTCAAATTGGTTCTGGAGGCAAGAGATAGCCCAGAAGGGCCTGTTCTAGGGCTCCAGTTCAATCATCAAAAGAGAGACATGAGTGCCTCCTAAGTTTAGGAAAGCCACATTTAAAATATTCCTCATAAGGCTAATCTTACAGCATCTCAAAACCTTCCTTTTAAATGTATTCTATAGGCATTTTGATCATGTTTCTAATGTGCTACTTACAATATGCAAGTGCTGAAACAAGTATAAGCACGTTTGAATTATAAGCTGTAGTGGATAGGAAAAAGCATAAGTCCATGTGCACTTTGACAATGTTAGAAATGCCAAGAGCCCAGGTGAAGGGTTCCTACTCTCTGCCACTGTTGTCTTCTTCCAAGCTTTGGAAAATCATCTCGTAACAGTTTTCTGGGAAAAGTGTAATATGGCTTTTTGTGAAAGGATGGTACAGTAGATTCATCCAAAAGGTGGAATTCTTTTATAATCTAAAAATGCAGGTACAAAATCTGAATAAAAATTTCTAAAGGAAATTCATGTAGAGTACTATGAATTATCTAAAATGCAAGTAAGAAAATTATCAGATGTGGTTATAATAATTATTTTAAATGAGTACATTAAAATATTTTTATTTTATTTGTAAATTATGGCCTTGAAAGATAATATTTTCAGGGCATCATTTTTATGATATGAAGAGCAATATAAGTTCAAGGTTATCACCCAAAAAGCAGAGGCTCTAGCCTGCTTTAAGGTGGTGATGGATAAGGTTGTCAGATCAGGTAGCAAATTACTGGGCAGATGGTTGAATTTTACTTTCTGTGGTGAAATCTTTTACATTTTGACAAATTCTTCTTTGTTTTGAGATGATTTAAACCTACAGTTATGAAGCAGATTAGCGCTTTTAAATCTAAGTTGAAAATTGTCACTAGTGCCAGGAGTACAAGTATGTTGCCGTGAACATGTACATAAATAACTAGAAAAAAATAAATGGAAAAACGACATACACATTGGAAGCATTCGCTCCCTGGCAATCTCTTTTGGAGAAGTAAAGCATTAACGAGGAGGAAAAGTTGAGATAGCTAAATTCTTGCCCAAATGTCTTATTTCTTTTACTCTGTTTGAGTCTATTTATTCTGAGTTTCTCATCACTGGAAATGAAAGCTCCATGTGGGCAGGGATCACTGTCTGTCTTTTCCACCAATATATCCAATCATTTAGAAAGTGCCTGGAAAAACTACTGGTTTGTATTTATAGAATATATAAATCCTCAAAATGATATGTATCACAGCAGCCTCTCTATTTGGCTTGAAGGTTTTATAAGGAGAAAATGAGACAACTGAACTTGGAAGTTCATTCCATTCCCTTAGAAGCATATTTTTATATAAATTCAAAGTGCTCCTGTAGTTACTTTTGTTTCATCGTTTATACAGTCTTACAAATAAAAATCATCTTTGGAGTCTGCAGCAGTTAACATCTCCCAGAAGCAGTGTGGCCCCAAATCATAGCCTTGTTCATCTTCCTTAGCTTGATCTCAGCTTTCTACTGTGACCTGATGGCTAAAAGACTGGGTTCTAGAATAATGAATCCCATTTTCACTGCTAGTTATATGAGCTTGGCCACGTCATTTAACCTTTTATGGATTGTTTTCCTCAAAATGGAGGCTTGGATTACTCCAACTCAAGCAGTCATAAGAATAAAATGAGACAATTCATGCATAGTCCTTTGCATAGTTCGTTGAACAGTCCATAAATGTTAGCGGATCTATATATATATAAAACATCTGAGGGGTTCATTGTTTCTTCATTGAAAGAAATCACTCAAATTCTATAAGACTGGGTTACTTCACAACAAAATAAACAGACTGGCACATCTTCCAACTTCAAAAGGTCAATGTCTAACTCTCTTTCTCTCAACTACAGAGTTCATCTCAACCTTCCATGGTGCTCTGTGCATCTTGATGTCTCTGTAACTAATAGTAAAGGTTCTGATATATCTCATGACGTTTTCAGTATTCTCAATGTATACTTGGATTAAAGTCCCACTGTCCATAATGTTACTTATTGGTGTTTTCATCAGATGAAAACTTGGGTTAGATTTAGATTGTAAAAATGCCTAAATAGTGCCATTGAGCCTTTTCCTATAAATTTTTATTGCATTTTGGAATTTTCTAAAATTTAAAAATAGACATTTATTTCACACCAAGTGCATCCATATCAAATGAGAGACAAAGAGTTTGTAGTATGTGTCTTTTCTGATTATAGTAAAATACAACTCATGTGAAAATCATAAAAGCGAAACTTAAAAGGTTAAGGGAAATGAGAAATTAAATTCTGCCACTGATTCACAGACTACTGGCAACTTGCCTATAAGTTTGCTTGGACTACCATTATAGAGGGCTTAAAAGTCTACTCCACCACAGCTAGGAAAAAATCTAAGTAAGGAATGCGAAGTCTGTGCCAATGCTGAGTGACAACATTTTTAGTGTCTCCCAGCCAGAAAGGGTTGATGGTAAATTTGAGATCATCGAGTGGCATTTTCTAATTCTTCACCTCATCCGAAAACTGCTGTGGGGCTATTCCCTGAATTGTTTCTTTCCCTTTCAGCTTCCTCCATCCTCAAAAGAGAGAAGCGGCTGAGGACCAAGAATGTGCATTTCAGCTGCGTCACTGTGTACTACTTCACCCGGAGGCAGGGTTTCACGAGCGTGCCCAGCCAAGGCGGCAGCACCCTGGGCATGTCCAGCCGCCACAACAGCGTACGCCAGTATACCCTGGGCGAGTTCGCCAGAGAGCAGGAGAGGCTCCACCGGGAGATGCTGAGAGAACACCTCAGGGAGGAAAAACTGAACTCTCTAAAACTAAAGGTAACAAAGACCTTAGAAATGCACTTTTTTTTTTTTTTTTTGCCAAACCCCCATCCTTACCTCAATCTGGTTGCATTAACCCATTTTCATGTTTAGATCTGCAGATTAAAATGGATATTTTCCAAGCAGACTCTCTGCTGAGACTTTTTTTTTTTTTTTAAGGAAAAACAGTATAGTCTCATCACTGAAAACAGGGCAGAAAACTTCCCTGACATTGTTTATTTATTCGCTCTATAAATATTTATTTAGGTCATAAACCCTGTGCTTCAGCTGGGGCTAATTGCTATGAAAAATAGATGTGGTCCCCTTTCTCCTGGAACTTACATATTAACAGAAAAGAAAAATATTCATCATGTAGACAAAATCACAGCTTCATGAAGTACCATAAAGGGGAGTTGCTAGGTGCTAGGAAAGTATGTAACCGAGAATTGATGGGGGCTGGATATCAAGGAAAGTTTCCTCAAGAAAGTGACGATTGAACTGAAATCTGAACAGGTAATTAGGCAGAAAGGGTTGGTGCGACTGGTTCAGGCAGCAGGGAAGGCTGAGTTACCTCGTGTCAGGAGGAAGCACGGGGAGCCATGCACAGGCTCGGGAGCCTGGAGCAGAGACGGAAGGAGTAATGTGAAGGGGGTAGGGTTGGGCTTTGTCAGTCTGATTAAGACATTGTTTTTCTCTTCATCCTAATGCCATCAGAAGTCATATAGGAGTTTTAGGCATGGGGTCAGTTGGCAGAATAATGTGATCTGGTTCATGCTATGATTTGAGAATGGTTTAGGGGCAGGGGTGGCCATGTTAGGGGAGCTTATGGAGTCAGACCAGTTAAGAGGCTATTACAATAGTCCTGGAGAGAGAAGATGGTAGGTTAGATTACACTGATGGTAGGGGAGATGAAGAGAGATGGACGGAGGGAGTAATTTAGGAAATAAAATCAACAGTCCTTGATGACGGGTTGGATTTGGAAGGAAAGTGGGGAGCTGTCAAGAATGACTCCTAAATTTCTGGCTCACAAAACTGAATGGGTTGTGGGTGATAGTACCTTTCTCGATGACAAGAATATGAGAAGGAATCCAGGTGATTCTGAGAGGATTTTGAGTTATTGAAGTGATGTCAGGGAGAGATCCAGGCAGAGATAACTATCATTGTGCCATCTTAGAGAGTCAGTGGAGAGAAACACAGCTCAGAAAACCTTTTCCTCAATCAGAGACACTCTTTATATTTGTATTGATCCATCAACTTATCAGCTTATAGTAAATGGCCTCCCATTATTATCTAACGACAAAGGAAGAAAGGCAAGGATTTTTCTTACATAATCCAGGATGCTTAACATAAAGGATCACTGGTTAACTAGCCGAAACACCATAAGCACACCTGTGTTACGTGTACCTTTAGTTGCCAATATGAAGTCAGTTAGCAGAGGTGTGATGTGTGTTTCACAACACCTGTTTTTAGGTATTTTGCACCTCATGTATGTGCATTGTCCCCAGTTGCACAAGAAGCCAGTTGCTTAAATGAAGCTGGTTACAACCTGGCCTAGAGCAAGTCTCATAACTCCTTTGGAGGTATTTTTGACACAGTTCATTGACAGGCCCTTAAGATTTTTTTGGTAACGAGTCACTATTGTTGTTGTTCTATATTATAGCTTTGAATGTAGCCTAATTTAACAATAAGTCTCAGATTTGCTTCTGAAATACACTGTCTGGTTTTCTAACTCACTACAGACCAACTGTAACCCTTACTCAAAAGATGAAGTCATTCTCCAAACTCAAATATTGGCAGAACAGTAGTGATGGCTGCCATTCATTAAATGATTTTTTACTTGCCAGGCATTTTATAAACATTATATAATTTAATCCTGACAAAAACCCACTGGAATAGGTAAATTATGAGACCATGTGTACAACTGAATAAAAAGAAGCACAAAGATGTTAACTGGCTCACTCAATAGAAAACTATTATCTTGTTACTTAGTATTCTAAAATCAATTGATTATACCCAATAGGTGTAGGGAAAAACAATCTCTGTACCTATTGGGAGTCATCCCTGTCTGGGGTTTGGTACTGTGTGTAGTGGTTTTTAACAGGTGGAGAACTGTAATTCTATCTGAGATCCAGATGTATTGTGGTGACCTTTGTAGCACACACATGCAGTGACTGTTAGGGGGAGCTACATACCTGCAGGAACCTTCCTCCTTACCAGGCGGTGATATATTCTGATGCTATAATTTGTATTCATTTACTTCTACCCTCTTATTTTTAGCAAGCTGAAGAAGAAGCAAAAAGAGGCTTCTGTTATTGATTTACTTTTGTCATTGTGCTTAGCGTTGCAAGTTGAAGAGTCAGTCTTCCGAGTGGGTGTCATGCCTTGGTTTGTCATTGATAACTGAAAACATGCAACTTTCCCTTTTGGTGAAGATATGAACAAAAGGCATTTGGATATCATCACTCCTTTCAAGTGAATATCAAGCAAAAAGATAATGAATGGGATTCCAAGGTGATCTGATCTAAGCGTACTGAAAGTATTCAGAAACTGGGAAACACATTTCACAGAAATCTAATAAAAAATCAAAACAATGTGGACTCATTGACTAAAAAATCTGAGGGGTATTAATGGAGGAAAACATATATTAACTTTTATGAGTTTTTAAATATCATCGACTATGCTTGTCTAAGGTTTAGCTACCCAAAATCTAAAATTAGCTATCCGAAAACATTACGGATCCAAAAATTTCACTCAGATACTTGAGATTTCACTTTCAATATGACATTTGCTTTGAAATATACCTCTGGGATAAGGAACAGAATGTGACTAAATTGATTCCATTTTTTGGATAAAGCAGCTAGAGGGGGTCAGTAGCAGAGAGAGGGACCCAAAGAAGAAAGGGATTGTTAAGGACAAACTTTGCCACTTTGGTTTTTCCTGGAGATGGTCCTCTCTGGGTGACAGTGAACTGCCCATTAAAGGAGGAGAGAGAAGGAGTGTCTGACAAAAAAAAAAAACAACACTTTGCAAAGCTTTAAGTGTCAAACTTTTTCCAAAGCCTTCACTATGGAGACCAGATAAAATACACCAGGAAACTCAGTGGGCTTGGAACTGGGTCATTTCCTTCCTGCTTACCTGAGAAGCAAAAGCTCTGGGACATAAAGGAGACGTTTTTCTTTCCACTCTACCTGTGTGTCTTTCCAGGGTGTCTCAGGTTCTAAACAGTGAATCAGTTTACACAACGACATCCCCCCTCCAATGGGGCCTTTTTTTAAAATTAATTTTTATTGGCGTACAGTTGCTTTACAACATCGTGTTCATTTCTACTGTGCAGCAAGGTGAATCAGCTGTATCTCCTCTTTTTTGGATTTCCTTCCCGTTTAGGTCACCACAGAGCCCTGTGTGTAGAGTTTCCTGAGCTACACTACAGGTTCTCCTTAGTTATATAATTTGTACTTAGTATCAATATTGTGTATATGTCAATCCCAATCTCCCAGTTCATCCCATCCCCCCTTCCTCTCCTGGTTTCCATACATTTGTTCTCTAAGCCTGTGTCTCTATTTCTACTTGCAAATAAGGTCATCTATACCATTTTTCTAGATTCCACATATATGCATCAATATGCAGTATTTGTTTCTTTCTGACCTACTTTACTCTGTATGACAGTCTTGTGTTGTGGGCTTAGTCGCTCAGTCGTGTCTGACTCTTTGCAACCCCGTGGACTGTAGCCCGCCAGGCTCCTCTGTCCATGGGGATTCTTTAGGCAAGAATGCTGGAGTGGTTGCCATGCCCTCCTCCAGGAGGTCTTCCCAACCGATTGAACCCAGGTCTCCCGCATTGCAGGCAGATTCTTTACCATCTGAGCCACCAGGGAAGTCTAAGAATACTGAAGTGGGTAGCCTATCCCTTCTCCAGGGGAACTTCCTGGCCCAGGAATCAAACCGGGATCTCTTGCATTGCAGGTGCATTCTTCACCAGCTGAACTACCAGGGAAGGCCATATGACTGTCTTAAGATCAGTAAAAAGAACACAGACATGCGTTTTGGTGTTTATTTATAATAAAATACTTCAGAAACAAAATAAGGATAGAAATTTAGTTTCTCATTGTAACATGTCTTCTTAGTGATTCATCTCAATCTAATTATGAGTTTGATATATTGAGAAGGAATATATATAATTAGATTTGTAGAACGAATCCAATTTTACTTGGGGGGGAGGGGTTCAAGTGTGCCTTTATTGGTGGTGGTGGTGTTTGTTCCAAACATTGTCTAGAAACAATTAATAGGGAAAGCTTATTGAATAAAGTACATGTTTCTAGAAGAAATAACTAGCTTTAGATTTCTAAATTATAGACTACAGTTCTTTTTCCCTGTCAAGCCCATTCAGACATGTCATACTCTTCACAGTAATCATTGCAGTCATCTTAATACTATACATTTTTCCAAATTAAGTACTTAGATTTCATCATCTGCACCACACTGTTGAACAATTACATTAGCCTTTATTCCCATTTCACATGTATCTGTAAAATCCATTAGGCGGCTGCCTCTATGTTTCAAAAGAACCTTGGCATTGAATTCGCCTCTGGGGTTATATTTTTCTGGATTCTATTACCATGGTATAGGAAATGTAACTTATTTTTCACAACTTTCACTGGATTCTTTTTCTCAATGTTTTCTCAACCTTGATCGTTCTTCCTCTCCTTTCTAAGGTCAAAGCTGTTTCTACATTTTGGGGTTATCATGTGTTCCTTGAGTAATGCTTGGTTGTTTGCTCTCTTTCTTCATAAAAAAAGAGTTGCCAGATGGTAACTCTTCCTTTAATGAGCAAACTTTAAAATGTCTCTAAGTTTCCTTCACTCCAAATCTTAGATTTATGACTGTGCTTTATTCAGTTAGTAATTTACCTGTACAGTATTATAATTCTCCACCTTCACGCCCAGTCTTCCAGCCCTGCCCTCTTATTTCCTCTCAACGGTCTTATGATTTAACTAACCTTCAAGAAAAATTCCTAAAGGCCTTAGGAGATAGAAGCCATTAGAGGTTTGTGAGAGATGACTGGCGCCAAGTATCTCTAACCTGTGGTTTCCAAATTTAGGGATATGTTTTTAACTATTTCCTCATACTACAGTTCTTACTAAATGGGTCAGAGTGTGCTGATCTTGGTATTTTTAAACTCCACTTAGTATTTTTAAACTCCGTACAGAATTTCTTTGTCAGCCTCTGCAGAGATTACTCAAAAGCTTATATGGGACCAGTACTTCAGAATACGTTGTTCAGTGCAGGCCTGCTCCGACACCAAAGGGAAAACATGGACTTCCCAAATACTTGCCATGTCATATGTGCAACATATTTTGAGAGATTCAGAGAAAATACACCTAACCAAAGTGGTGCATCCTGAGAGGCTGGGCTTCAGCCCTGAGCAAATGCAATACATTTAAGAATAGGTTCCTTCAAAAATGCTGGCATTTTTATTTAAGTGGAAAAATTAAACATATGTAATCAAATCTCTACAGTTTTCCTATGCAATAAACAGTGATCTTCTAGTTCAGGAGACATCCATTCGGCTGATTGTTCTCATTAACATGTGGGGTTCATGCAGTGGTGTTCTGGAGTCAGCTTGTAAAAATTCCTCACTAAAGTGGATTGGACTCATCTCTTCCCCCACCATAGCTTGAAATCGCCAATGATGGGAACAGTCATATTGTGGGACTTGACAAGCACAAAGCAAACACAACATCAGACAAACACAACAAACTCAACAACAAATTAGAAACACCCCTCCCTTTTTTTTCAGAGACGTAGTTATTATATATTTACCAGCACACTCTTGGATTCATTTTGCTTATTAGCCCTTGCTGAAAGAGACAATATTTGTCTAAACCAGAAGGAAGAATAAAGGAATGTATGGAAAATGTATGTCTTATTTGTTGATATTATCATCTTTTCTGGTGACTTTTGGGGTGATATGTAAACCAAGGACTCATTGTAAATTCAGGTTGTTGAAATTCTTATCAGCTGACACAACAGCCAAACATAATGAATCTGGTTCCAAATTGCCAACTACAATTAACAACTAATGAGCTGAGGACTTATACTGTAAGATTTGACTGAACATCAAAGTGATATGAATGTTTTAGTTTGGTTTGCCAGAGACATTAGCACCCAGGCTATTTATTCAACTCATAACATGTAACCAGGAATTCCTTTCATCAAATATATATCCTATGTGTATTTGGGTATACAAATGCAGATATGTATATCCAGCCTCTTATTACACATCTCTGGCAACCCAAAGCACATTGCTTTGTTAAAAAAAAGTGTATTAAAGTATAGTTGGTTACAAAAGAGGAAAGAAGGGGAGGGATAAATTAGGAGGTTGGGATTTATATATATACATACACTACTATATATAAACACACACTGCTTTTTGAGAAAGCCGATTCCATTTTGTAGTGATAATTGTTAGAAAGCTCTTCTTCATATTGATCAACCTGCTATCATCTAATTATACCTTCTGACCCTAATTCTGGCCTCTAGAGACATAGAATAAATCTTGTCCCTGTTCTCCAAACTCCCAAGTGTTTGAAAGCAGTCTTGATGGACATGCAAATATTTGACAATAGGTTATATGGGCTCCATGTGTCTCTGTTCTATAGATTTAAACATCCTTAGTTCTTTTCTCTAACGTTCCTGTTTTCCAGACACTTTATAGCCTTGGTTGCTCCTTCTGAATATAACGCTGTTTATTAATGTCCACCTCAAAATGTGGAACCTGGCGGTGGGGTGGGAGTGAGGCTCATGAGAGACGGGATGCACATATACATAAAGCTGATTCATGTTGTTGTAGAGCAGAAACAAACACATTATAAAGCAATTATACTCCAATTAAAAATTATGGAACTTGATCTGGACATTGCACTCAAGATGGGATTTTTTTCAGTACATAGGGATGTGTTACATTACCTGCTAACCGAGCTATAGATACTCTATCCACAGGTATATGCTAAAGGTACAGGAGCTTTTTGGATCTTAATAAGTTTGTTTGTTCATATTATGCTAGTGGTAAGTAAAGCAACAACAAAAAGACAAGGAAGCAAATATGCATATCAGGCCTGGTAAATAAGGTCTGCATCATCATGCAAATTAAAACTTTTTAACATCTCCTAGGTAAGAATCCTCTTTAGTACTATACATGGTGTACAGAGAGCAGTCAATAAAATTTTGGGTTTTTTTTTTTTTAATGAACTTGATCTTGTCATCTGAAAAATGTGCTAACCTGCCTTTTAGTTATCCATCCAAGATATTATTTAAAAACTACATTTAACAAGACAGGGCCAAGTTCATGATACCCTCTCAGAGGATCCTTGTCACCACCCGTTGGTGACCTTCATGGAGATTCCTTTCCTGGATTAGTCTCTACTGCCAATAGAATCTCCAGGTAGCACACACCTTTTTGGTGGTGCAAAGAGGCTGAGCATCTCTGTTCTTTGAAACATTTTCAACATTTCAACTAACTAAAATCCATGCATTCAACCATACCCTTATTGGTATTCCATCCTTCCATGCACAGAACATAAGAAATTTTGTCAGAGAATCTCAAGACTAGATTGCTGGTTTTCCAGTTATGTTCCATCGGGTCAGGGCTTTGGATACCTTTCTCACTTTTGTTTGTTTAATAGGTTAAGATTCTGCATGAATTTTAATTTGGCAAATGGACATTCTCTCCCCGGTGAGCCCAGGCAATAGTATAATAGTCACTGTTGACTGTTCTCACCTGTACAGAGACCATCTTTTTAAATCATCTTTTTTTGGAATTTTATCTAGAACTTGCACTTTTAAAAATAATAATTCACTTGCATTTTGATTACCTTTTAATTCCTTTCCCCATGACTCTTTGCAGATACTAGACAGAGCAGTCATAACTTTCAACTTTTTCGTTGATTTAAAACATGTATAGCCCAGAATAAGGATTCTTACAGAAAACTGCTGAGCACTCTTGGACTATCTCCCACCTTCTTTTTTTACATGAAATTCTTCCTAACATATCTGTTCTCCCATTTCTTGTTTAAAGGTTTTTCTCCTTGATACAGACTGTGAAATCAGAATAGGAAGTAAATGATTCTACTTTGTGTCTTTGTATCTCCCTCCCATTTTATTTGTCTGTCATTTCCTCCTCTCCACTGCTTCTATAACTTGCTCATATATTTTGTTGCACTTACCACACTCTATCATATTTATTACACGGTCATCTCCCCAGCAGACTAGTAGCTGGTGGTCCTTGTTCTCAACATATTCCCATTATAATGAGGGAGATACACATAAAACCAACCACCAAAACTAATATATTACTACAAAATTAGGCAGCATACTATGCTGATCAAGTGCTCCCAGGGTAAACGATAGTGGCTCAGACAGTAAAGATTCAGCCTGCAATGCAGGAGACCTGAGTTTGATCCCTGGGTTGGGAAGATCCCCTGAAGAAGGGAATGGCAACCCACTCCAGTATTCTTGCCTGGATAATCCCCATGGACAGAGGAGCCTGGTGGGCTACAGTCCATTGAGTCCCAAGAGTCAGACACAACTGAGTGACTAAGCATATAGCACAGGGTAAATGAGTTACAAGTCAGCTGAGAAACTCAAAAGTAACACATGAGTTCAACAGTGGTAGCTATCACTTGGACTAGCTTCTTTTGCTGGCATGTCTATTAGAAAGAACACCTCCACAAGCTCACAAAATAGATTACTCAAAGGAAATGCTCACTGGCGAGAATGTCATATCTTCAGCTGGCTTCCTGTATTCCTTTTTGAGCTCTTGTTCTCTGTGTATGAATCATGTATTTTTTAAAATTTCTGAATGAGCTACTTATAAAGAAGCTTTTCTGCTCTCTTACCTCCTACCCCACAGCACTGAGATCAGCTCTTGGAGTGTAACTGCAACCATATCCTTCTCTTTTCTTCTATACAGGTTTTCTATTAATATTACTCTAAGAATTTTCACTCCAAACTGGTCTTGTGAGCCTGGCTCAAGTTTTGGAGTCCAACCAAACCTGAATTTGATTCTCAGTACAATCACCAATTATCCAAGTAGCTAGACTTTAGCAAATTATCTTCTCCATGCTCCAATTTTCTCAACTGTTAAAATACTTCCTAAGATTGTTTGCAAATCAGGTGAGATAATTTATATAAAGTAGAGAGTTCAGTACCTGGTTTTCAATATATGATGGCTTGGGTCATTCTCCACATCATCCTCATTATTGTGGAATTGAATTATTTTTTCGCATTCTTATTGCCACTGTCCTTGTTACATGTGTTAATGAGTTTGTAATAACCAGGAGTTTTTATTATTAAAAACACTTTAAACCACTGAAAGGAAGTGTTTTTATTTTTGTGGTTTTTTGCTTTATTTTTAGCATTATGATCGATCTACTTTTTCAGTACTGTTTCCCTACTATAATTATTTTACAGTCAATTCATCAAAAAGTTCATCTTGTTGGAATTTACAGCGGAATATATCCACTACATGATATAGAAAAAAAAAAAAGATCGACTACTGAGTTGATAATCTCCCACTCACCAATCCCCCACCCCACTCACTCCCCCATCCCATCTGGTCCTTGATTCAGGATAGTCTAAGAATCACTCTGCTGATTCTGGAAGTAATGTGTAACATGTCCCATCCCTCAAACATATTTAGATGGGCAAAACTTTTATTCTGTTGGGCTTTGGAAACTGTTTACTCATACTTATCAGTACATATCAGATAGATTTGCAGAAGTAAGGATTTTCAATTCTGTTTAAGAAAAGCTATAATCCTTTAATTTATAGAGTGAGTCTGGACAAGTTTACACAGTGGCTCAAGAACTAAGTCCTATCTTAAGTAGCATCATTAGAACAAAGCAAATACACACACACACACACACACACACACACAGAGCATCCCTCGAGATATTTCCAATACAGTATAAACACACGTACACATAAATGAAATAAATATAAGGATCATTAAATCAAATTATGAGTTAAGACATTACTTATCACCTGAAGATGGCCAAGGCAGAGGAAGGGGGATGCTACTTTCTGAAAACGTTCTGTTTATTTACTTTTTGTTTTTTGCTTATGGGCCAAGACAGGAAGGGATGCCACACAAGTTCATCCAGTCTGGATATTTTGTAGACCAGTGAAAGCTCTGTCCCATCTCAGGCCTTTAAAGCTATTGTTGCTCAGCAGGGACTGCCTTCTGCTTCCACCTGTTCAGCTAACTGCTACTCCATCTTCAGATTCAAGCTTAGATGTGAAGCCTACCCTCCTCACTCCACCACTTAGCCACACCACTAGATGCCCCTTCTGATGGTTTGGTCACTAAGTTGTATCACCCTTGTGACCCCATGGACTGTAGCCCACCAGGATCCTCTGTCCATGGGATTTCCCAGGCAAGAATACTGGATGTGGGTTGCCACTTCCCTCTCCAGGGAATCTTCCCAATCCAGGGATCAAACCCCAGTCTCCTGCATTGCAGGTGGATTCTTTACCATCCGAGCCACCAGTTGCCCCTTCTGCATAGTCTCAATGCCCTGTGTCCAAGTTCAGTTAGGAAACCTTTATCAGTTCAGTTCAGTTCAGTCTCTCAGTCGTGTCTGACTCTTTGTGACCCCATGGACTGCAGCACGCCAGGCCTCCCTGTCCATCACCAGCTCTCAGAGTTTACTCAAACGCATGTCCATTGAGTCGGTGATGCCATCCAACCATCTCATCCTGTCGTCCACTTCTCCTCCCACCTTCGGAAATTACTAGATTCCTCTTCTTTTTAATCCATTGATTTCAAGACCCATATCTTGTGTACCAACACACCTACAGCCTAATGTAAAATAAGCACAAAAGATTATTGAATATATATTAAATATATAAAAAGAGTGTATCTAAGTAATTATCAAAGCAGTTGAGAACACAAGCTGCAGAGTTAAATATTTAGGATTCTGACATGGTACATACCTCACTGCCTCTGATTTTGGACAGGTTATTTAGCATTCCTATGCCTGTTTCCCAATCAGTTAAACAATCTAATGCTAATATCTACTTTATGAGATATTTTGTGATGCTCAGTGAGCTTATGCAGGTAAACTGCTTGAAGCAGTGACATGCAGATTCAAAACTATTGTTATTCATATTGCTATTATTATCTCACATCTGATTCTCTCACCTCTCTTTCACCCCCACCTCCAATCTCTCTCTCTCATTCTCTGTCATACACACACACACACACACACAAGCAGGTTTGAAGGTCAGTACACACACACACACACACACACACACACACACAAAAGCAGGTTTGAAGGTCAGTATCATTTGATGGTCTCCTTAAACCACATTTTTTGGCAAGCCTTCTTTGAGCTCTTGGAAAGGCAGCATTCTTTGGGAAAACAACACTGAGCCAGAAATGGTCCAAGATACAGATTGCCTTCTAAGGGATCAACTTCAAAAGAGAGCATTTTTTTGAATGTGCTCGTTACTCTGTATGCATTTATTTTATAAACAAAGGAACTTTTTAGACACTTTGTGGTTTAATTCCACATTATATTAATAGTCCCCATACTGCATTAGGTACCATTGGAAACTTGGAATCCATCTGTTTTATACAGGGAAAAGCATACTAAAATAGGAGTCAGGGGATTAGATTCTATAATAAGCATGGTTTGGAGAGGCTGTAATTGTTAATAATCTGAGCTTCAGGAATGCATAAAATAAGGAGGCTGCATTTGATGAACTAATGTCTGAAAATTCAATGATTCTATTTTAAGATAGGAAAAAGACATTTAAAGGTATCATTCATGTCAAAGAGAAAAAAAATGTACAAAATAAATATTCCTGTGAAGATGGGTCATGGGGTAAAGGAGTCAGCAAAAACAGATGAGGAAATCTTGGAAGACTCCCCAGAGTTTGTTGTACTAGATCTTGAAAGCGAAATGAACATGAGTTAGTGAACAGAAATAAAATGCTCATTGGCTTATTTCCCCATTGCTCTAATATAGAAAATGCATTTGAAAACAATGTATGCAATACTCTAATTTAAAAGAGCATTTAAACTCAGTAGGTTTGGCCTGAGTTTTAAAGGTGCAAATGGGCATATCCGGGAGAGAGTTGGAGAAAGACTTGCGAGGGGACAGTAGAGAATAGTACCTGTCAGTGGTTACACACCAAACCACATACTGTGAGGAGGGAAGATAAGCCAGTTAACTAGGATGAACTGGAATAGTTCCAGTCTTCACTAGAAATGGCAGAGATGATATTGGATAGGTGAGGAGAAAACCTTGCCAGACCGCTTCAGGGATAATATGAGATTTTTTAAGATCTTGATTAGAGCCCTTCTGTGTTCTTGAACAAGAGTAAAAATAGTTTGCACTCTGTGTCAAGGATTTTTAGATTCTTAATTGAATTTTTATTTTAAAATGAAACTGCTTATTGTAATTTAAGTGATAGGTACACAGCAAAGTGATTCAGTTTTATATATATATATATATCTTTCTCAGTATCTTTTCCATTATAGGTTATTACAAGATATTGAGTTCCCTGTGCTATACAGGGAACCAACAACCGACCTTGTTGGTTATCTATTTTATACAATATCTAGTAGTGTGTATATTTTAATCCCAAACTTCTAACTTATCCCTCTTCTCTCCTTTCCCTTTGGTAATCATAAATTTCTTTTCTGTCTATGAGTCTATTTCTGTTTTGTAGGTAAGTTCATTTTATCATTTTTTTTAGATTCCACATGTAAGCAATACCATACGATGTTTATCTTTGTCTGTCTGACTTACTTCCTTTATTATGATAATCTCTAGCTTCATTCACAATGCTGCAAGTGGCATCATTTCATTCTTTTTAACATTTCATCACAGAGACATATATATATACGTATGTATACACACACCACATCTTCTTTATCAGTTTTCTGTCAGTGGACATTTAAGCTTCTTCCATGTCTTTGCGATTGTAAATACTGCTGCTATGAATGAACACTGAGGTGCATGTATCTTTTCAAATTATAGTTTTCTCCAGATAAATGCTCAGGAATGGGATCAGTGAGTGATCATGTGGTATTGGAATAAGCATCATCTGTAGTTTGAGATACAGTTGTTTCTTTTTCATTCTTAGATGCCAGTTGGGTCTTTCATGTTGTCCTAAAAATTTTCATGTTTTTAAAATGTTTGCTTATTTTTATTGATTTTTAGATTTCATGTGTTATATGACAGCCACCATTATTTTTTGAAAAAATCAAACATATGAAATGAAGTTCTTTGTTGTTTTTGTGATGTTACCAGCTACACAAGGGAGCATAAATATTATAGAACATGGAGATTAAGTAGGAAGGAGGTACTGAAATGAATCATGCTAACTAAGTCCTAGGTGTCCTGCATGTGCTGTGGAGACAGAATTTTGATGAAGTTCACATAGACAAGCCAAGAATTAATGAAAACATAATTTAAATGCCACAGAGATGACAAAATAGGAAAGGTAACCCTCCTGTTGGTTAATGCAGATTTACCTATCTCAGAGGATTGAGTATATGTTAGGCAGTTATACACTTGAATTCCTTCAAAAATCAAATCTTTACAGATAGAAAGATGCTTCTGTTGGCAAATAAGAATTAGCAAAAGTGCTAATAGCAGCCAAATGAAGTAATACCATATTAGTGGACATCAAAGAAAAATGAAAACAGCTTAACCAATGCATTTATAAAGAAATTTCAAGAAAGGTAATAAACCACAGATCACAGCAAGAAACAAAACCCAATAAAAGGAAATGCTTAACTTTGTTAGAACATAGATTTAAGCTCTGGAATAAAAAAAAAAAATTTATATAATAAATCAACAGCTTTTGAGAATGTATTTCAGGGACTCTTTGCAAAACACACACACACACACACACACACACACTTGCTACTGTGTTGCTTCCTCCACCTGAGGGCAAAGATCAACCTTTTATTTGCTTTTCAATACATTCAGAGTTGTCAAGTTGTCAAGTTTGGGATTTTTGGTCAGCAATAAATATTCTTCTCTAAATGTCAGACTTTTTCCTATGAAGATGAGAAAATGATGTCCAGTGTCACCAAGGTATTTTAACTGTGTAATAACTGAATTGTTGTTAAGATCAAAAAGCATAGTAATGATTACAATTAATGAAATCCATAAAGTAATACATTGAAAAGCTAAAGCATCAAAAAAGTTCTGTTTAGAACTTCCTTGAATAGTCCCTTACTGAGTTTCTGCATTTATTCCTGTGCTGCTTCTTAGAATATATGTTTTGCTCATATTCAGAGAAAGTGTCTCTTTCTAAATGCTTTTTTATGAAGAAAACATGTTATGTGGTGATATAGCAGTAAGAAGTGAAATACTGACTCTGGGTTTCCTGATGAATGAAATTAATTTAGACAAGAAATATACTTAGGAGAGAACAGTTACGGTATGAGACCCAGCCGCCCTCAGGGGCTCTATTGCGGAAGGCACTGCTGTGGGTAGTTTCCTATGCACTCCTTTGAGGGCGGAGTTTGTTTGGGTACCTGTGTGCAAGAGCCTGCCTCACTGCCATCTGTTCTTGTCTTACTTCCCAGTAAGACACTGACCTGACTGACTGCTTCATATCCAGGCCTCGGTCATGGAACATTGTGTAGAGAAACCATGTTTGTAATCCCAACAGCACAGGGCAGCAAAACTTTATTTCCTAGTACATGGCTTCTCTGGAGCCCAAAAGACAGAGTTGCTGTTTCAAGGACATGTTTTGCTGATTTAGGTGGCAGGAGCTTCCACTAAGATGCTATCACCTCTGAACAAGGACACATTTATCCCAACATCAAATGTGTCCATCACGAACTGAGTCTAAAGATAGCTTTCACTGATGGGCACCTGTAACCTTTGGCCTGTTTCACATCATGCTGGCTGAAAGCTCCAACAACTGTAGCTCCTAGATTAGGAGGTTAAGAGTTCCAATTAACAGGTCTTGTGTCCATATAAAAGCCTATCATTTTGCTATGTTCATGTGCCTTCCTGTAACTTCTCTAAAGAGAAAAGTAAGAGGAAATGATTTGACTCACAGTTTTTTTTTTTTCATCCCATATGAATCATTTGTAAGTGGAAGTGCAGACCTCTTAATCTCCCACACCTATCCACAAACACTCATAGATTATAGGGACATAATGTTATATAATAACTTCATCCTTACCAAGCGCAAAAGTGGGGATTTTCAAACCTGCTAAGTCTCTTATTTGCTGCTTTGTATTTCTAGATGACAAAGAACGGCACCGTGGAATCTGAAGAAGCGAGCACTCTTACAGTGGATGACATTTCTGATGATGATATTGATTTAGACAATACTGAGGTGGATGAGTACTTCTTTCTTCAACCCCTGCCAACAAAAAAACGAAGAGCACTGCTGCGGGCCTCTGGAGTTAAAAAGATTGATGTGGAGGAAAAGCACGAGCTGAGGGCCATCCGCCTATCTCGAGAGGACTGTGGTTGTGACTGCCGGGCGTTCTGTGACCCAGAAACGTGTACCTGCAGCCTGGCAGGCATTAAGTGTCAGGTAAGGGTTGGGATTTCAGGGAACCCAAAGGCAAGGCATTATACACTACCCACTAAAGAGGCAGTTGTGTTACACATAATGAAGTTTCCCACATGTGGAAAAAACTCTGAAGCAAGGCAAGACACATGATTCAAGAAGGGAGAAATACTAATTCAATGACATTTATGAGTACATGTAATATATATACTTATACATAATATATATTATATAAACATGCATATATACATATTTATATAAATATATGCATATATAATATTCTATATATTATGTATGTGTATTACCTATACACACATATATCTATTTATATATTATATAATATATTATTTGTATATATAATATATATATGTATGATATACATAGTATACATAATAATAAATGTGTGTATACATATTAATGTATATATATATATATACACACACATATTACATAATATATATACACACATATATGACATAGTGTGAAAGGCAATCCAAGCTGCAATTATCAGTTGAAATTGTTTTCCCTTGGATTCATTTATTATACGAGCTCATTTTGGCTTCTAACAAGCAGCCAGGGAGATCATGTCATCCCTACCATTTGAGTTTGCATTCTCTAATCCATCCATGGGCTATAAAATGATGATTGGTTAGAAGTGGTGCAGACTAGTGGAAAAATGATTAGACTGGAACTTCAGAACACTGAGTTCTCCTCCTGGCTCTGTTTTCTGCCACTATGTGAAACTGGCAAGTCAGGTAAGCTTACTGGGTTCAATTTTCACGCCTCTGACCTGAATGGGCTAGACTAGATCAGGGGTTGGGGAATGATTCCTCTCAGGTCAGTCTGGCCCGCCACCTGATTTTGTAAATAAAGTTTTATGGAGGCACAGATATGTTTTTGTTTTTTGTTTACATGTTTCCTATAACTGCTTTCATAATTCTACAGCAGAGTTGAATAGTTGCTGGAGAGACTGTATGACTCACAAAGCTTAAAATTATTCTCTGGCCTTTTACAAAAAAAAAGCTTACCAACCCCCGAACTAGATCCTTCTCAGGTTCCTACCCATCTGTGTCATTGGTGCTATGTGATTAGATAGGGGGTGGTATTTTATGCAGAAATTCAACTTTTTCAGTTAAAGCCCTCAGGCAGACAAAAGGAGAAGGCAGTTATCCGTTGAGCAGTTGCTTGAGGTGGATTCACAGAAAAGGAAATCACAGCTTAGAAAGCAGCTCTAGATTCTGTCTCTGACATCTGCTGCTGCTTTTTTGTTGGGGCCAGGATGACTGGGATCGAATCTGCTTTCTTCTCTGTAACATGGGAAATTCCTGAGCTTGAATAAGGTAGCAAGAAAGGCAAGTTCTTCCTGCTTGCCTATACTCTGGTCTGCATAGAGATGGGGTCTAAGACAGTAAGCATATCTTAGGCGTTCCTTGGGATGCCCAGAATTCCACTCATCACCTGAGTGGGGAGCTCAGGCTTACAGCCCTTGCTGCACCCAATCACTCTATCTACGGAGTCCAATTATTGGAGTAATTCAGGGGCATTGATTAAATAAGCAGCTTCTCTAGAGAAGCCTGTAGTCTCAGGGGGGGATAGGGGAGGGGGAGCCAGCAACTAAACCGGAGTCCTCCAGGCACAGTCATGAGTGTGCATACCCATCGCAGCCCTCACAGTGCATCAAGTACCAAGGACCCAAAAGAATAAGACAGTGAACCAATGCGAGTGAATTATCAGGCTGCTTGAGACTAAATGGTGTCTCAGGCGGAGAGGTTCATTTTATAAGAAGAAAAGAAAAAACTCCTGGCTAGTGTGAGGAGTGTCATGCTATTTAGACTAAAAATAGCAGATGGGTATGAGGGCAGTAAATTTGTTTAAAATTGGGCATGTGAGCTGGCTAGCTGCTGAAAAAAGAGAGCTCAGGAAAAGGAGAGAAACATGGGGGGGGGGGGATGGGACCGAAATTAATGGGCTGGAGAGAAGGGGTAAGGGAGGATGGAAACAGAAGTAAAGAAAGCACCAGGAGGGATAAACGAACTAAAACCATACCATCGACTCATTTTTATTTGGAGCATAGGTTTAAAATTCGTTTAACTCTTCTGTCCTAAGCCTTCACTTCCCCTTTTGTTTCTGTTTGCTGTTTGATTGTCGTTTTCTCTGGCGTGAGTGGGTTTGTCATCCCAGATTCCAAGGGTTTGCCATGAGGCACCGGATTTGGATGTGATTTGTTACGAGTTCCAGGGGGGCTAACCCGTGTTCTTCCTCCCAAGGTGGATCGCATGTCTTTCCCCTGCGGCTGCACTAAAGAAGGCTGTAGTAACACAGCCGGCAGAATTGAATTCAATCCGATCCGCGTCCGGACTCACTTTTTGCACACAATAATGAAACTCGAACTGGAGAAAAACCGCGAGCAGCCAATCCCCGCGCTGAACGGCTGCCCCGGGGAGATAAGCGCGCACGGCAGCGCCATGGGCCCGGTGGCTCACTCCGTCGAATACGCTCTCGCGGACAATTTCGAGATTGAGACGGAACCGCAGGCCGCCGTGCTGCACCTGCGGTCGGCCGAGGAGTTAGACTGCCAGGGAGAGGAGGAGGAGGAGGAGGAGGAGGACGGCAGCAGCTTCTGCAGCGGAGTCACGGACTCCAGCACGCAGAGCCTGGCCCCCAGCGAGTCCGAGGAAGAGGAGGAGGAAGAGGAGGAGGAGGAGGAAGAGGACGACGACGAGAAAGGGGACAGTTTCGTGGAAGGGCTGGGTCCTCACGCCGAGGTGGTCCCTCTTCCTTCCGTCCTTTGCTATTCCGATGGCACCGCCGTCCACGAGAGCCACGCAAAGAACGCTCCTTTTTATGCCAGCTCTTCGACCCTCTATTACCAAATAGATAGCCACATTCCAGGAACGCCCAACCAGATCTCTGAGAACTATCCGGAAAGAGAGACTGTCAAGAGCGGTACCCTCTCGCTGGTGCCTTACACCATGACCCCGGAGCAGTTCGTGGACTACGCCCGGCAAGCCGAAGAGGCGTATGGCGCCTCCCACTATCCAGCCGCCAACCCCTCCGTCATCGTTTGCTGCTCCTCTTCGGAAAATGACGGCGGAGTGCCCTGCAATAGCTTATATCCCGAACACAGGTCCAGTCATCCGCAAGTGGAATTTCACTCATACTTGAAAGGCCCCTCCCAGGAAGGGTTTGTCTCTGCGATGAATGGTGACAGTCACATTTCAGAGCATCCTGCTGAAGATCCTTTGAGCCTTGCAGAAAAGAGTAGATTGCACGAAGAGTGCATCAAATCGCCCGTGGTCGAGACTGTCCCTGTTTAGTAGTTTAAGTTATTCTAAGACCAACTCTTCTCCTATTTAAAGCACTGTATTTAATTGGATTTCCTGGGCTCGTTGTGGTTTCAACTGAGGACCAAGAAAACTTGGCCCGTGGTGAAGCATCCAGACTGTATTTTGTTTTCTCCTTTCTAGCTATGTGACTGTGCCATTGCACAAACGCAGTCTCTATGAGGATTTTAAATGATTTCAGACTGTTTTGATAGAAAATGCTAATTTTAAAAAAAGCATATCTCACAGTTGCCTACCTGTCAAACTGTGTGAAACCTGCCAAGCTGTGTAGATCAGAGCTCCAAGTTTTGGATTATCGGGCCTGTGCAAGATTGTTAACTAAGACTGGGAAATAAGATTTAGAGTCCTAATTTTCGATATATCTGAAGATGACGGTGACTTTTTAATGTAAAAGTTATTATTGTAAGAAAAAGATTTAATTGCCCCCTGTGTATTTTATTTATGGTAGCTAGAAGTCATGTTCTGATGAAAACGAACTGCAGCATGTTCTTTTCAGCTGAAGATGCATAGTTAGTACCACCGAGCATGCCCACATGGATTGCCTCTGGAATCCATTCACGTTTTTATGATCATGTCTGATCAGATTTGCAAATACTTTCTTAAGGGTGAAATAGGCCTATTTTTGCTATTTTGGACAAACAAATGAGTCTGTATGTGCAGGTCCTTACACAGTTTTCTCTAAAGTTAAGAGTTAGGACAATCCTCTGGTGAGGGCCTAGTTCATTGCCCTCCCTCAGCTGACTCCAGAGATGGAGGTAGAAGGAATTGCCTTTCTTTTTTAAACACAGCATCATCTTGGTTCTTAGCTCGGACAGCACCTTCAAACTCTACGCCCCTGCATCAAAATGCACTTTATGCCCCTTCATGGTAACTTGTGAGGGGTGGGGACTAAGAACTCTTTGAGATGAAAAATTAAAAAAAAAAAACACACATTTTTAAAATCTGTAACTATTATAAGGTTCATAGAATTAAATAGAGGAATCAATCCAATGATACTTTATGAAGGAAAAATGACCTGTTTTCCTTCACCACTCTCAAGACCTAACTGGGTCAAAGCAGAGGAGGCTGAGAAAACATGGAAGAGACACAGCCTCAGCAACCAGCCTTTTTCTACAGCGTGATCAATCCGTCTCTACAAAAATGAGTGTCTAATGAAATTTACACTTAGTGACTAGCTGACTGAAGTGGGGGCCTCTACCCAAATACTCAACTAGGCCTTACTTTTCTGAAGTATTTTGATTTCTCTTGCCTGGGACAATTAGCAGAACAGTCCAGAATGCATTGAATACTTTCTAATTACCTCATGTTCTCTTATAAAAGGGGACAGATAGAAATAAAACATGCACTCCCCACCTTTAGATTATCTGCACTTAGTTCGTCGGAGGACTTCTAAGATCCTGTTTTCCTGTAAATTAGTTTAGGTAACTAAATAGTGTGTTCTAACTTTTTAGTTCCAATGCAATATGACTATGCTAAATCTGTTTCATATTTTTGACCTTCTATTGTTATGTCATTTCACATTTTATGCCTCTTTGAAATGTGGACATGCCTTGCTATTCAGTGACTGCATCACTACTTATTTTTTGTCTCTTAGACTTGGATGTTTAGAAATATGGATATAAATACATTGTAGATCTCAAGTCCTTAAAAAATACTATTTTATTTCACTGAATTTAAAAATGTTTGGTCTAGAGAAAGTCCTCCAATGGAAGAGTTTCTACTAAGACTTGACTTGGGGAAAACATGTTTACTTGGCAGCTCTTCCACTGTGCAGTTGGTTACAGCTCCTACTCTACCCCCACAATGAGCCAACCCAACCTTAGAACCATTAGTATTAACATTAAAGCAGCTTTGGGCTGGTCTTTATGGAGGTAGCAGTAATGGGGGCAGGGATGCTCCTTGAATGACAGGCCCTTTGGGCTATTCAGATTGGGGTTTTGCTCAAATCTTGATAGCATATCTCATGTTGTCTGTAAAATTACAGTTTTTAGTGCTTGATCTCCAAATTTTTCCCCCATCAATACAATCTAAAGAGCACAGGCCCAAAGAGAAAATGACAAGAAACTATTGTTCCTTCACTTGAGCACATGAAAAATCCTCTGTGCCATATTGATTAGGCCATTGCAAGCCTTGGAAATAGTTATGTGTGAAGCACTCAGCTTATGCTTGGAACATAGTGCGGCAGAGTGGGGCAGAGGTGTCTCTGTGTAGGATTGAAGGGTAGAATGCCAGTCTAGATTCTGAAAGGATGGATATTTAATTCAGTTCAGCTTTATTTTCACAAGAAGGTTGACACCTAGTTGTTTATGTTGGACTGGGTCTCTGTTTTGTAGCTTCATTTCCAAAAATATGCTTAACCTAGAAACAGGAAAACAAACAAAAAACAACTTTTTCCCCTATCTGTCTAATTGGGGTCAAAAGTCACTGCTACCCAGGATTAACCTTCCAGCCACGAGAGCTTCTGTTCCAAACGTTCATATATATATTTATAACCTAACCCCTCAATATTGCCTACATACACAGAATACCTATGAAAACACTTGCACACATGCCTCCATCAACACACACAGTAGGTGTAATACCACACATCAGAGAATGACAGATTTTAGGCCAATAACGAGTACTAAATTTTCCCTACCCTAGCATTTGGTTGGGTTTTATGATCTAAAACTGTGGTCTGGAAATGAAGATGATTTTTAAAGCTATATTTTAAATATACTGGTTCAAAGTTGTAAATAATACTAATGGTGGAATCATTTCATTGTTACTTTTTCCCAGAAAAGCTGAGAGAGCACAGTGTGCCATTTGACTTTTCTTTTTCCATTAATAGATCGTCTATTCAACAAAAAAATGCCCACATGCCAGGAAGGGCTACAGTTTTTCTAAGCATTTTTAAATGGGGACCAAGAGCTGAACACAGCCAGTGGATTCTTCAGATCTTTACGCGGAGACACAGTGGCCTGACCTGCAGCTGTTGTATTCCCCCCGTAGTATAGCTAGCCAAATTATAGTCTTGTTTTGACACACGGCTTTTTAGTCATTCACTGTCAATGGCAAAGCTTCATGCTTTAGTCCCTGTTGTTTTAGCACCAGCCCTCTACCTTTTATTAGGGTTTAATTCCCGGTTATAATCCAGGCCAGATTGATTTGCAAGTCAAGTGGCTGGAGCAGCTTGCATTTCCTTTGTCATTCTAGGTTTCCTCTGGGAGAAAGAAATCAATCAAAGAGCTTTACTTTTTTCCCTTCTCTTGATCATTGATTATTTAAGACATCAGTAAAATCCATTTGTCTTCTGTCTTTTGGTTAATTGAAGAATATGGTTACTTTCTGAAAGCCAGTCTTTTCTTTGTGGTGAAACAGCATTTTTCCCAGAGTGCCAATCACATATAAAATTTGAAACTAATACTTACTAATTAATTTTATTATTAAAGTCTTCATAATCGTATATAGCCCAGCAATACTGCCCCCAATAAAAACAATGAATTACAGAAACACTGGTCACACATTAACAAAGGAAAAAGGAGATTATAAATGATTATGTTCTTTAAAATTTTATCCTCCGACAGATGACTTCTAGGCAGAATTCTGGTTTGGTTGTCATTAAGCAAGGAAATGAATGATTTATTTCCTGTTAACTGATATATCACTGATTCTTTGGTTAAACTTCTGAAATTGTTGTACAAGTCAAAATCCTTTGGTCTTGACATATTTAGAATGTGTTTATCAATTCTTTCTTTTAACAAATACTTATTGAACACCTACTATGTTAAAGGAACTGTCCTGGGTGGTTAAAAAGAGGGGGAAACACTACAAATTCTAAGGGATTATGATAATGATGAAAAGTGGAATGAAATAATCAAGCCTCATTGCAGTCCTTTTAAGTTATGACTTTATAAAGTGATGTTAGAAAAAAACGACATCAATTCTTGTCTGACTACATGAAAACTGCAACTAAAAAAGATACTTCTTTTGCCTAAATTAGTAGAACTCGCTGGATCCTCCTACTTCCCTCTCTGTCTGAAATTTATGAATTAAATTTGGCCACAACTAGAAGAACTTAACCCAATGAAAAAGAGATTTTCACATAATTGCTTCTTCGGTGTTAGACCTGTGTAAGTTATATTAAATTTATGCCAGCACTCCTACCAGACAGTTTCAAAGGCAGGTTGACTCACATATAACCCAGGAAACCTTTCAGGAAACCTTTGAAGCAGCAATGTAGAACACCGTCACTCATTTCTGCTTACAAAGAGCCTATAAAATAGCTAAGCTTGAGTTCCTGGTTCCAACAGCATTGCCTTGCAGCTTGTAGAAAACAGGTCACTCGGCATCCTTACTTTTAGCCAGGGATTACAAACCATTGAATTAGCAGGTAGAAAATCGACATCCTCCAACGTTAAGAGACTGCCTTTTTAAAAGGTGCCACGAGACTTCCGTTTCTCCAAATACAGACTTAATCTTTCTCTTCAAAGTGGCATCTGCTCCTTGTTGTCTCAAGATAATTCAGAGTTCATTATTGTAGTCGGTGTATAAAATACCAACCTTAAATGGGAACTAGCTTCATGCTTTCAAAGGCAAGACAACTATAATTCAAAACTGGAACTAAGCTATGAATTCTTACCATGACCAACACCAAAAGCTAAAGCCTTAATCACTCTTAGTTCTAACACAAATTTGCAACTACTGATTACCTTATTCATTCTGAAATCTGCTAACTTGTGCTTGAGTTACTTAAATGCCTAAGCCGAATGCCACAGCTCTGCGCAAATAGCACAGCTCATCAGATGTTTTCTGTAGCATTAAAGAATGTAATTGACTTAATTTAACTGAATATCAGCAATTTGAAAACTCACTAGAATTATAGGAATTTTGGGTGTGCTGAGGATGGACTATAAGCTTAATAAGTTATGGTGTCTCCTAAGAATCATAAAGTTTCAGCTGAGCTGAGAAACTAGAATTTTATTTTACTAGAAAAACTGGATTCATAAATAGCAACCCCAAACCTAGAAGTTACAGTGTGGACCCTCACAGCCCAGTTGGTGTTCACATCTGTGACCTACTATTCCCATCAATTACATCTTCTTATCTAAAAATAATTTGATGCTTTAAAAAAAAATAATATGGAGCTACAGCATGATAAAAAAAACTATTTTAAAGATGAAAACACATTTTATATTAAAAAGACTGATAGATTCTTGTCAAAAGTCATGAATATGGAAATGAAAGAGCTCTTTAATATTTCACCTGCCAAATCTGTATATTGAATGTGATTATTTAAAACAGTTGTTTCCAAGTTTTATTTCAACCCTACAGCCCTCTCCTACAAAGGGGAGCAAGAGACTCCTCCCTTTCTAACAATGCATGTGTTTTGGTTTTTTTCTTTCTAATCAGAAATTCAAATTTAAAAGCGTGATGTGAGCTGGGTTTTACTTGATAAGCAGCCCTGGGGTTAGTCTAACTTTGTGCTGTCTGGATAGTAAGTGTAATAATGCCTTGATTTCTGTATCCTGGCAGTGGTGATTCAAACAGAATGATGGGCAGCAGGAAGGTCTGTACAACCAGATTCAAAACCTAAGCCAGTTCATTTTTTTATACAGTTTTTGTAATCTAACATATAGCCTGTGATTTTAGTAAATTCAGGTACTTGGTACATTCATGGAAATTGAATTTCAAAGATTTAAGTCAGGTTGTTGACGACTTTCTTTCACTTGTGATAAATATATCACTATACAGGGTAATTGTTTTCACTTGCTACTCTACACTTGCTTATAATTCAAGAAAAGCCAACTCTAGTGTGTCATTTATTTCATCTCATAGAAGCTTCTGGCAGAACTGAAGTTTCAAGAATGTAGAATTTATGTTGGACAATGCTTGTATTCAGCGTACTAATGGTGGCATTCCTTTCTTTGCATTACTCGTTACCATGGTGATAGTCAACTCAGTTCAATGACTCATTCTAGTGACGTGTGAGGCCGCTTAAATATTTTCAAGCTAATGTATATTGATTAGAAGGGTTTAGGAGAAGACAAATTTATAGTAGAAATTAGCCTAGCCTTTGTCTAAATTAATTTATATGACCTGTTTGAATGACTTCAGTTGTAATTTTGGAATACTTCTTTGTTAGGTATTCTCCTTACTCTTGGGGCTTTCTCCCAGTATTTTTATCTGGCTTAGCAGGATATTGCAAGTTATTTATTAATGAGTATTTTTAGAAGGGGAATTGACTTAGAAAATATCTCTTTAAAAATTGTCTAGGAGCTTCTATCACCCAAGCTCTTTATCAAGCTCTCCTGCCGTGCTGGGTAGGACCAGAAATGATCTTGTCAGGGGTGTGACCTCCTAATACAGTTTTGCTGTTGTCTCTAAGTAGGGAACCTATACAATATAAAAATGAAATTTCTAACTTTGTAGCAAAATTTATCCAATTTTGTTTTGTTCCTTCTTTTTATGTTGGCCACCAAGCTTTTCTCCTTAGCCATAAAAAAAGCGCCTATCTTTTAAGAAATTCAAAGATCTATATACCATTTTGAAAAGATACTTCTGAAAGAGAAAGAAGAAATGAAATCCTTATCTGAATTCTTCTAAAAAGGAAAACCCAAATATCTAAAACTATAATATAAATTACCCAAGGTTAGTTTTTGTTTTATTTTTAATTTAGTGTTGATCCTTGAATGTTTTAATGATACCCAAATGATTTCTGAATATAATTGATTTTAAATTTTAGTAGTTGACAAAGTCATTTCCTCTGTACCATAACCAAATAAGGTCCATCCACTGCCACAGGTTACTGTCTGTGTCTTGATTCATTAGGCACCAGTCATGCCAAACGGGTATCTCAGCATAGTTTCATCTTTTCAAAGATACTTAAAATGGCCAACTGTGTGTGAATAATGGAAAGTTTGAGATTCTTCTGTATTCTTCAAATTTTTTAGCCCTGCGGCTCCAGAGGTCATCTAACTCATCCATCTACCTCTAGGGAAGACTGTCACTCAGGCATGCTCTACAGGATAGATACCCATCTATTCTTAACATCTCTGGGGAAGATGGTTTCCTTAGCAACACAATCCAGTTCTTTTAGGCTTTTCTCACAGTAGGAAAATGTCTTGGCCAGTCTTTGTGAACTAGGCACCTGGCAACAGATGTGGTGATTTAGGCCATTGTCCTGGGAGCCTCAGAAAGTCGGATTTCCCTTACCTTTGATATTTGTTACATTTGATGATTCCCTAAGACTCCTAAGAAATCAGAGTTTTAAAAATAAAGATGTGGATACTGGGACAATGTTCAGTAACATGACCTGCTCGTGACAAATATTGCTATAGTTTTTGGTTTATTTTTATCTTCTTTTTTGTTTTGCCATTGCTATGATATCAGGAAAAGTGACTGTTTCAGATCCCCAGTGACAGATATCAGAGCTAGAATCAAGTGACTCTGCTTTTAAACTGCTCAATTTTCTGAGAAGTTACAGTTACAAAAAGGGAGCATTTTCTCCCTTCTTGCTTCCAAATAGGTACTTTCTCATTCATCTTTCTATTCCCTAAAATGACAAAGGAGAATCTCTAGTTTTCCCACTTTTTCTGGGGAATGGACTGGCGGTGGAGAGTCTGGTGTGGGATAGAATGACTCCAGAGAAAATACTCAGCCACCATTTGATCCCAGCCTTTGTCCCCATGTTCTGGAAACAGTGGCTGCTTGCCTTCTCAGGGTTCCACACAATGATTTAAAAATGTGTTGTCCTGACAAGGCCTGAAAACAGAAGGAGGAGTCCAGGAGGGTGGTGATTTTTTTCTGATTACATCACTTGATCCAAGCACCCCCTGCAGAGAGCTTTTTCTGTTTGTTCAGAGTTGCCTCCAGCTTGGAGTTAGAACTAGCAGGAAAATAAGGAGCACCCTGGAAATCAATGTCTCCTCTCTCTATGGGATTTTTTCCAGTCTAGGTACAGCTGCTTAACTCCCCCAACTCAGATGATCTTATGAAATGACAGCCACATCCATGTGGTTGCTCCCCATAAATAACATTAGGGGAAATAACCTTTTTTTGCTTTAAAAAAAAAAAAAAAAACCAACCTATAGATTGCTTATGTAAAGAATGTTGAATCATTTGGCCCATGTTTTAATTGACTCTAGACACCTCTATGGAAATAAGTCTGAGGCGTAGTTTGTGAAACATGTTTCAAAAGTGTTTGATGTAAAATAAATGCTAGACATTTACAGTACAGAAATAGTTTTTAAAAAAAAAATGTAGATTACAACTCTGTTCCTAAGAACCTCAGCCTTTATCGTGTCTTAGTAAAGCTGATCTGCTTTCATTTTAGTTTATTGCATTTCTGGTGTAATAGCCTCTTAAGATAGAACTATTAATACATATGTACTGGTTAATGCCTGTTAATGCAGAAAATGGCACTTTGTTATTTCAATGTGTTTCCCTCAGTGTCACAGGGTATAACAGTTTAATAGGAAAAGGTCATCTGACATTGGTCAAAAATGCATTCTCCCCATTTAAAATGTGTATGTATAATTGGTTGCATAGGCAAATGTCACCTTTTGCAGTATCTTTATCTTGATCATAGTCTTAGACATCAACTGTGTGTCCACTTTCCAGCTGCCATAGAAATTTGGTACATTTGCAAATTCTGGTGAAATTTTGTAAGCTGAATGTAATGGTAGAGCAAATGATCCAAAGCACTTGGGTGTTATCCTTCAGTCTACATTGAACCATTCGGACATTGGGAATGGTCTTTACACAAGGGAAGTCTTTTGAGAGTATTTGTGGGGTTTTTTGTTTCTTATCTGTTGGATTTCTGGCAAAAAAAAAGTAATCTAAACACAGTGGGATCAATTCACCATATAACATTTTCTATATTGTGATTGGTTTTATCTTTTTGTTGACTCCTATTATGACCTTTACTCAATTTCAACAATATTTCAATAGATACTTTATTACTGTTATGCTCAATATAATCACTTAGAAAGGTTGACAGGAAGAAAATCAAACTACAATTCATACATCCCTTCACTTTACACTAAGACATCATGTTGTATGTCACATAGTTTCCAGATTGATTTCTCTTGTGTATAAGTTATAACATCAAAGATGCCAAAGGGTATATAAAATAAGCTACAGTAATAGTCAACAGAACTTAACCTGGACCTTATGTTGTAATAATTTATTCATATTAGCTGTAGTCTTCTGTATTTATATTTTCAGTATTTATTATGAATGACATGGAAATTCGTGTATTTATTGTGGCTTTTTATTGCAGTGTGTATATATATATATATATTACAAATAAGCATTTTTAAGTCTTATCCTTAAGTTTCTTTTACTAGTGGCACTTGTATTATGCTGTACTTTTTATTATATATTGTACAAATATCTTGTCCATTTGTTTGCAGCAGAGTAAAACCAGTTTCTAAATTGTATCTACTGTTGCATTTTGTGTAAATCCTTTGTTCTTACCTTCAAAGCAGTCACACACATACAAGAATACCTCCCTCCTTCGGTGTAACAGATACATTCCTGAAAAGTTGTGTGTGAAGCCAGTTCCTGTGAAATGACTCAAAGATGTGCTAACTCTACTGTGATTGATCTCTAAGTGAAGATGCTTAATAACATTTTTCTTCCTCAACTGTATTCAACCCTTTCATCAAGTAATGACATGTAAACAAATATGAGGGCCAGAGAGGAACTTCCTGTTCCAATGAAATTGGGGAGGATATTTTTACCAAGGCAAATACGATCTTTTGTAAGTAGTATCCTGCAATTCACCTGTTTAGTAGTATTTGTGTTTTGCTTTGCTTGAAGCAGAATCTATGTGATTTGGTATTTAGAATATGTGCACATACGTACACATATATGCCTATCTGTTTAATCATGCTGACTCAAGGTAACTAAACTTCTTTTTATTGGCAGTAGAATGAAGAGAAAAGAAAATGGATCCTTCCTAATTTCCTATTATGTACAGGTCACTGTCTTCGAACAACTTGTTTTTCTTACATTTGAACACTGTATCTATATTTTTGAAAGTTAAATCATAATATGTGATTGATCACCCCTGAACACAAATTTGATCGCATGGCTCACTTACTTAAAAAATCTGTGGAGTTCCTTCCTCATTGTTGACAAGATAAAACACAAACTCTTTGGAATGTCCCCAGGACTTCCCTGATCGCTCAGTTGGTAAATCTGCCTGTAATGCTGGAGACCTGGGTTTGATCGCTTGGTTGGGAAGATCCCCTGGGAAAGGAAAAGGCTACCTACTCCAGTATTCTGACCTGGAGAATTCCATGGACTGTATAGTCCATGGGGTCGCAGAGTTGGACATGACTGAGCGACTTTCACTTTTGGAATGTCCCCACGAGGTGAGGTAAGATCTGGATACAGCAAATCTCTCTAGCTGTTTTACTTATCAGACTGTTTGTTCCACTGCCCACAGACAGACGACCTAGACTTTGCCTTTGTTGTTTTTGTTCAGTTGCCCAGTTGTGTCTGACCCTACTACACTAGTTTTTCTCTGCCTCCTCCTTTGCCCAGAATATACACCCAGCAACTGCATCCTGACAGCACAATTCTAGTGAGTACTTACTTTTTGAGCAAAAACTCAAATGCCCCTTCAAACTTCATGTTGCCTTTCTGAATCTCCTGAAGATGGATGGCCTGCTCTTTTATGCTAAATGCAGATGCTACAGGTGACGCTAGTGGTAAAGAATCCACCTGCCAGTGCAGGAGATGCAAGAGATGCAGGTTCCATCCCAGGGTCGGAAAGATCCCCTGGAGTAGGAAGTGGCAACCCACTCCTGTGTTCTTGCCTGGAAAATTCCACGGACAGAAGAGCCTGACGGGCTACAGTCCATGGGGCTGCAAAGAGCCGGCAGCCTACATGACAGTAACAACACAGCTCTTCCAGTCTCACTGAGTTTATTTCCCTATTTACTCCCTCTGCAGGACTCCCTGAGAACCAAAACGTGTCTTTTTACTCACCATGTCCTTGGCATCCAACTTAGCACCCAGAATATAGGAGATGCTTAAAATATGTTTACTGACATATGTGCAGTACAGATCTGAGTGGTGCGTTTGCAGGAGTTCAGATGAAGGAAGGATGGCTGTCTGAAAGGGTGGAGATGGGGTCAGATTCAGCAGGAGGAAGAAATTTTACTGGTAGGGGACATCCAGATTCCAAGATGTGGGATGGCTTGGGGAAGGACTGAGTCAGGACCAGGTCACCCTCTTCTGTGCAGACTAGAAAGATGCTGCTAAGAGCAGATGATATACCTTGAGGGAAAATGAGCAATCCGATGAGGAAAATCTATTCAGATGTTGCAAAACTCTGAAGACTAGTCTGGAGAGTCTTTCTTTTATCCTTAGGGAAGGAGGGAAATCTTGAAGGTATTAGAAGAGGAGGTTCAACCAAGTAAGAGTGATGCTTAACAGTGAAAGCACTGTGGTTGCAGGACACAGACAGTTTGGGAAGATGGGAATGCCAGAGTAAAAATCTTCCTTGTAGCTATTGAAGTCACTACTCATTAATAAAATCACTGTCAAGGACCTACTATGTTTAGGACATTTCACTAGATTACAAGGGGGCAGCATGAACAAGATAGGTCCCCTCCAGACAAGCAAGGACAGGGATCCAGACGATTATGGCAAAGAAAAGGCTGGTTCTTTGAAAGCCTTCTTGGGTGAGAGAGATTAAAAGCAGCAAAAAGATGATGACTCAAGACACTACAGGTGGAGAATTTAAGTGAACAGGGGAGAATTCAAGTGAATAGATGCATCATGAACAGAAATTAGTGTTATAAGGAGGTGTGTTCATTTTGGATAAGGATTGTTGCTGGAATACTCAGTGAAAATACCAAATGAACAGAAGGAAATAGTGATCTAGAACTTAGATAAAGATGCGAGATTGAGAGTGAAATGGTGTCTAAAGAGGTAACTAGAGAGAGAGAAGAGAAAGGTACAAGAAGACTGAACCTCTCAGAAGCTGGGGCTGCAGGCTCTGCTTTCCAGCAGAAATGCTGAGACGCAGTTTAGCAAGCAGGATTTTCCTTAGGGACCGATGCTTGTGAAAGCTTAGGGAGGACACAGGTGAGGAGGAGGGAGAAATCAAGCTACAAAGCAGGTCCAACAAAGCCCCAGCCAGCCATCCCTAGTTGGGTGCTGGACTAGAAAGGGCTTCTCCAAGCCTGGGGGCTGAAAATGATTGGACCTTTATACCCACCCCACAATCAGTCACTGGACGTGGTTCCCCAGGAAGGGAGTGCTCTGGGGCAAGCTGGTGCTCTGTAGTAGAAATGCCCAAAAATAGAGTTGCAAGCTGGAAACTACTGAGCACTCTCAGAATCTGGGGAAGCCCTACCCTGGAGGGGAATTCTTGAAGGTGACAACTTTGTGTCTTCCACAGACCACAACTCAGACCCACCTCTTCGTTTAAATTTCAGGGAGCAGGCCTTCTGGGATTCAGGAAAACTTAGAACTTGGTTAGCAGAATGAGCTACAGCTTTTGCCACTGCGGATGGTCTTAGAACCCCCACCAATATGCATCATCTCCCTCGTTCACTATACATTCTACTTTTTCCTCAGCTTCAGCAACCACTTCTGCTAATCTCTGTGGCTTCCTTGGTGGTAAGACCCAGACCCAGGAGGCATCTTAATAGATATTTCTTCCTGTTCCCACTGTATAACAGTAAACCTATCTCTTCCTGGTGATCAAGGTCAATTACTTCTACTAGGATGGTAACTCCTCCCTGCCCCAAATGCCCAGGCAGCAGCTTAGAGTCTACAGGAATTTTTCAGTTCAGTTCAGTTCAGTTGCTCAGTCGTGTCCGACTCTTTGCGACCCCTTGAATCACAGCATGCCAGGCCTCCCTGTCCATCACCAACTCCCGGAGTTTACTCAGACTCATGTCCATCGAGTCAGTGATGCCATCCAGCCTTCTCATCCTCTGTTGTCCCCTTCTCCTCCTGCCCCCAATCCCTCCCAGCATTAGGGTCTTTTCCAATGAGTCAACTCTTCGCATGAGGTGGCCAAAGTATTGGAGTTTCAGCTTCAACATCAGTCTTTCCAATGAACGCCCAGGACTGATCTGCTTTAGGATGGTCTGGTTGGATCTCCTTGCAGTCCAAGGGACTCTCAAGAGTCTTCTCCAACACCACAGTTCAAAAGCATCAATTCTTTGGTGCTCAGCCTTCTTCACAGTCCAACTCTGACATCCATACATGACCACTGGAAAAATCATAGTCTTGACTAGATGGACCTTTGTTGGCAAAGTAATGTCTCTGCTTTTTAATATGCTATCTAGGTTGGTCATAACTTTCCTTCCAGGAGTAAGCATCTTTTAATTTCATGGCTGCAATCACCATCTGCAGTGATTTTGGAGCCCCCCAAAATAAAGTCGTCTGCCGTTTCCACTCTTTCTCCATCTATTTCCCATGAAGTGATGGGACCAGATGCCATGATCTTAGTTTTCTGAATCTTGAGATTTAAGCCAAGTTTTTCACTCTCCTCTTTCACTTTCATCAAAAGGCTTTTTTTTGCCATAAAGGTGGTGTCATCTGCATATCTGAGGTTATGGGAATCTTTAGTCCCCTGATAAAAGTGTGCCCACTTTGAGAACTGGGACCTCTAGCCTGGCAGAGCCTATAGAGTTGTAGAGTAGGACGCACAGTTTTCCCCAGTGGGTCATGTTAAGTGGGGCCCCTTCTGCTTTCACCCTATGGAAGAAACACCTGGGTTCCTAGACCCATGTGTTCTTTCTACTGGGGATGTAACAGTATATAAAGGTCCAATGTATAGACTATATAACCCCATCCTATAGAATTTCACCTCCAAACTTGCACTCCAGCCGTACCTTTAGCAGGCCGGTCAGCCCTCTGTCCGGTCGGCAGCTTCTGAGTCCATGATATGGCCAGTGAAAGCTCACAGTAACAAGCCCACTACACACTTCCTTTCCTATAAGTTAGTTCACTGTTCTAATATGGTGTGATATGGGGTCTCATATGAGCAGATTAAATATACTGTAAGCCTTGTAGCTAAGAAAAGCAAAATCAGACTTGGAATATATATATATATATATATATATTTAAGTTAGAAGCAAACAACAGCAGCAATGAAAAACAACCTCTTACCCATCTAGGATGTAGGAAGTCCAGTGTAATTAATCTGCCAGTAAGTGTCTGGTTAAACTTCTGGAAAAATAGCATCATATCGAGGGCTTACCATAACGAGTCTCTGTTGCTGGCATTTTGTAGTTTGGGCAGCAGTGGTAGCTCTATCTACCTTGGTAAGTGGGAGGTTGTGCCCAAGGGCCCAGCATCACTTTCGTGTCTCCCACTGCTGCCCAATTCGTGGGCCTATCACGGCAGCACTGAACTAGACAATGGCTGAGGCTCACTGCTGTTAGCTGGCGAAGTTTTTCTGCCTACATCAGCGTAATGTGAGCCACAAGGGTGAGTTGCACATACAACTTTATGTTTTCTAGTAACTGCATGGAAAATAATTTTTAAAAAAATTCAAAATATTTTTATTCACCCTAATATAAAAAAAAATCATTTCAATATGTAATCAACAACAACAACAACAGAAGACATTTTACATTCCTCTTTTTTTGTACTCCTAAATCTTTGAAGTCCAGTATTTTCACTAACAGCATGTTTCAGTTTGGACAAGCCACATGTGGACAGTGGACAGAGTAATAGGCAGCATGGGTCCATAGTGCCATTTCGTGGCCCTTCTGCCATGGATGCTGTCTGGTCAGTGTTAACATGAAATACCACAATCCTCACACTGTGTGCCCACTGCCATATGCCCACCCACACCATCCCACCCCAGACTTCCTTTTTCCTAATCTTCTGATCTCTCTCATCTCAGGGCCCCGACTAATCAGCCAGGCCATTCACTTCTGTTCATGATCCATATATCATAACAGAGCCATTTTCCCTTCCACACCAGAAAACCAGGTGCACCACTGATGTTCTGCCCATATGAAAGGTCTTCCCCAGCTACTATTTTTCAAAGCTAACCTTGAGTGACACCACCCTTATGGCAGAAAGTGAAGAAGAACTAAAGGACCTCCTGATGAAAGTGAAAGAGGAGAGTGAAAAAGTTGGCTTAAATCTCAACATTTAGAAAACAAAGATCATGGCATCCAGTCCCATCACTTCATGGGAAATACATGAAGAAACAGTGGAAACAGTGGCTGACTTTATTTTGAGGGGCTCCAAAATCACTGCAGATGGTGACTGCAGCCATGAAATTAAGAGACACTTACTCCTTGGAAGGAAAGTTATGACCAACCTAGACAGCACATTAAAAAGCAGACACATTACTTTGCCAACAAAAGTCCATCTAGTCAAGACTATGGTTTTTCCAGTAGTCATGTATGGATGTGAGAATTTGACTATAAAGAAAGCTGAGCACTGAAGAATTTATGCTTTTGAACTGTGGTGTTGGAGAAGACTCTTGAGAGTCCCTTGGCCTGCAAGGAAACCCAAACAGTCCTAAAGGAAATCAGTCCTGAATATCCATTGGAAGGACTGATGTTGAAGCTGAAGCTCCAATACTTTGGTCACCTGATGTGAAGAGCTGACTCATTTGAAAAGGCCGTGATGCTTGGAAAGATTGGAGGCGGGAGAAGAAGAGGATGAGATGGTTGGAGGGCATCACCGACTCGATGGGCATGAGTTTGAGTAAACTCTGGGAGCTGGTGATGGACAGGGAGGCCTGGTGGGCTGCAGTCCATGGGATCACAAAGAGTCGAACACGACTGAGCGACTGAACTGAAATGAACTGAACCCTTGAGAGAGGCTGCAGAGCAGCTGCCATGCATTTGGGCTTACATTGCATCTACTTCCCAAACAAATTCAGGTTTTTTTCCTCCTCCATAAGGAATGGACATAAGGAATCCACCGCATGGTAGGAGGGTGAGCTGAGTGAGAGGTGCTGGCACAGAGATGGAAGACGGGGCTCCCTCTTCATGCAGCTTCCTGCGCCTTCCACTCTGGTTTGTGCGTAGCCCCAGGCTTTCTGCTTTGATTATACTGTGGATCGCTGCTAGCCCTGCCTTATCTTTGGACTTAGTGGCTTTGTTGGAACCCAACTTCTGAGATCTGATTCCCAAGGCATGGTCACTTGCCATCCTCTAGTCAGGTATTTAGTCTCTACCAAGCCTCAGGAATATATTGAGTTGTTTTTCAAAAGGCATATAAATTACTACTACAAAGGGCAATGCCTAGATCCACAGGCCTGGCTTGTGATTATACCACTGGTACTTGCCCTAACCTCCATACCACATCTTTTGCCATCACCTCTGATGTCATCGCTTCTGCCACACTTTGACACTGCAACCAGGACTTGCTACCCAGACCCTGTCTGCTCTGTGTTCACTCAGAGTTGGCAGTTTGTCCCGTTGTCCAGTTTATGATCAGAACAGCATTCACAGATGTGCAACATGCTGCCTCAGAACCCAGAGTCTTACCAGGTACTACGCTTCCCTCCTCATGGTAGGAGATGCAATAACTTACTTCTGCTGTGAAGGGTATGTCTTGGAATGCCCCAGACCACGGGATCCCCAAAGATTATGCTGATATGGCAGGCTCCTGAGTCTTCAAAGGGTTTATCTCCTGCCCTTTAGAGCACCTAATGCCTCTAGCATGCTGACCATTTATTACTCACCTGGCCTGATTTGCAGAATATCATAGATGGGGTGGTATTAACTGTGGGATGTCCAGAGAATCAATATCTCTTTGCACTATATTATGACAAAATACAAAACTAAATGTATACTGTCACCCAATCCACATAAACGCAAACAATTTCACTTCTCTTTTCTGGTTGGAAGAGAATGGAATACATTTTCCAAATCAATGGCCTCACTCACGTACCTGAGGTTGGTTAGCCTTCTCTAGAAAACATTCTCTTTCTATCTGACACAGCAACTGCAATTGTAGTGACTGCTTGGTTGAATCTGCAATAATCTATTCTCATCCTCCAAGATCTATCTGCATTCTACAGGGACTTAGGTGACTTAAATGGAGATGTGATGGGACCTCCGCCCCTGGACACCTTAGGTATTTAAGGATAAGACTAATTTCCACTATCCTCCCTGGATTGCAGCCTTGTTTGTTTTATTTTACTTTGATTAGAGGGAGGGGGCAGGAACAGTTTCAGAGATTTCCTCTTGGCCTTCCTCACTATTATAGCCTTTATCCCATAGCCAAATGTCCTATGTGGGGACTTCATATATACCACATATGCCAATCTCAATTATGTGATCTGAGACAGGGGAACTGACTGCTGGTGGGTCTACAAACCTAGTGGACTTAAGTCAGCCCTGTACTAGGACTCTGTTTATTTCCTAGTTCTTAACAGGTCCCCTCTTAAACAGGAGGCTCATGGTGAGGCTTCATTTCTCTAGATATAGTCAAGTCTAATACAGCATCAAACAGTCCTTAAATGTTGGGATATTCCTCTTTCCCTGGTGCACAGTCATCTAAGTAAATGGCTGTAGGTCCCTTTTCAGGAGGACTGGGGGAACCATTACTATGTAGACTTGTATGATACAGTTGGGTCCTTCCTCCTAGAGACTTAGCCCCTTCTTGGGTCAATGAATCCTGAGTCTGAAAACTAATTTAGGTCTGGAAAATGGCCAAGAGCTATTATGATTTTTTATTGGAGTGATTGCCTTTAGGCTGTTAGTCATCTATCCTAATTTCTTGTGATGGTATAAAGGCTGTCCATCTATTTTGTCAGTAGATACACCAGTTATCTATGAGCCATTTCCATAGCTTTCTGTGTTAGGACCCTTTCCTGCTACTCTGACTCTGACACTCATTATGAAAAGTGCAACCTTCTGGCTTTTAGCAGTTAGGTGCCACTACCTGTCATTTACTGTGTTTGAGTTCCACTAACCCCAGAATTGATGCTTTTGAACTGTGGTGTTGGAGAAGACTCTTGAGAGTCCCTTGGACTGCAAGGAGATCCAACCAGTCCATCCTAAAGGAGATCAGTCCTGGGTGGTCATTGGAAGGACTGATGCTGAAGCTGAAACTCCAATACTTTGGCCACCTGATGCAAAGAGCTGATTCATTTGAAAAGACCCTGATGCTGGGAAAGATTGAGGGCAGGAGGAGAAGGGGATGACAGAGGATGAGATGGTTGGATGGCATCACCACCTCAATGGACATGGGTTTGGGTGAACTCCAGGAGTTGTTGATGGACAGGGAGACCTGGCATGCTGTGGTTCATGGGGTCGCAAAGAGTCGGACATGACTGAGCAACTGAATTGAACTGAACTGAACTGAACCCCAGTGGACTGCCACCTTGGGCATCTGTGGTCCATATACCATCAGTGATGGGCAAGTGCAGCTCCAGAATCCCACCATATTGACTACTATTTTTGGACCATTTCTTGTCAGATTGGATTTTAGAGAAACAGACTCTAAAATGGCGGTTGACATGCAGATATTTATTAGGTATCAATACCTGTAGAATCAAAGAGGCAGAAGCAATTAAACAGAGGAATAAGTGAAACTGTGATGTGGCCTCAGTACAACCCACAAGGAGCCCCAGAGCCAATTTGGCCCATTGGAGTTGTCCCCTAGTGAGACAAGGACATCAGGTCTTTAAACCCGTCGTGATTAGTCATTGCATGTGAGTACCCCGGGTTGGTCATGCTTTTAAGCAAGGCATCTCTCTGTAACTGAGGCCCTCCTTGAAAGAGAAACAATGTCAGCCTGACATGAATTGGAATGGGACATTACCATGTCCATCACAAACTCAGGATTCAAAAGAAGGAAGTGAAGATGTGTAGCAATTAAGAGCTAAACGTAAAGTGTTGGACTTAGATTTTAAAAATGAACATGTATGTTCACCTGGACAAGATTTATGCTTCATGATAGACTTCCTGCCCTAACCATACCCTCCCCCTACCCCACCACCCTGATACCCACCCCTGCTGCGAAGAGCTGACTTCAGTTCTGGTTACTGCAGTTTAAGAAGATACATTTACTGAACTGTATTCACAGAAGAAGGATCAGAATTGTAAAGAGACAAAAAATTATAACGAAAGAGGCCTGCTTAAAGAACTAATGTTTACACTACATAGAAATTTTCTTCGGATACCTAAGGACTCTTGAAATTATCCCCTGTGGAATTAACTCCCAAGTCTCAGTTCAGTGGTTCAGTCATGTCCAACTCTTTGTGACCCTGTGGACTGCAGCACACCAGGCTTCCCTGTCCATCACCAACTCCCGGAGCTTGCTCAAATTCATGTCCATCAAGTTGGTGATGCCATCCAAACATCTCATCCTCTGTCGTTCCCTTCTCCTCCTGTTTTTCAATCTTTCCCAGCATCAAGGTTTTTTCCAATGAGTCAGTTCTTCGCATCAGGTGGCCAAAGTATTGGAGTTTCAGCTTCAGCATCAGTCCTTCCAATGAATATTCAGGATTGATTTCCTTTGGGATGGACTGGTTGGATCTCCTTGCAGTTCAAGGGACTGTCTTAGGACTTTGGCTATAAAGCAGTTGTGAGTTTTATTCCACTTGGAGTTTTAGAAGAATAAGTCTGACAGCAAAATAGAATGGACTAGGGGAGATGTACAAGACAGGAAGTAGAAAACCAATTAAGAGTAGCCATGATCGATGAGCCCAGGTCTTGCTCATCATGGTATTTGCAGTACCTGGCATTGTGGCTGCATATGAGGAGAGCCTCAGAAAATCACCATCAAATGAGTAAATGCTCAATCCAAGTACAAACACTCACCTGAACTAAGACAGTGACCATGGGAACAGAGAGGTGGCAACTACATCAAAATATATGTCAAAGACTGAATGAAGAAGAAGGGAGAGGAAGGAGTGAAGGAGAATACATAGATTTCCTGATTTGTGCCTAGATGTATGCTTGCTCTAGATAAGAAACACTGGAAGAGGGGTAACCGGTGACAAGGGAAGAAAAGAAAGACTGAATTCTAAGGTTCATCTAATAATCTATGATTAGGAGCTACCTTTGCTGAAATTTCTTGACAAAGTCTCCACTGCTAATGTGCTTTCTTATAAGCATTTTCTATGCACAAGTTCCCTATGATCAGCACCTCCCTGTCAGTATGGAACAGCCTCTGCCTCTTTGTCAAGCTCTCACTAGTAAAGCAAAGCAGCAAGCCAATTACTGGGATCATTCAGATGAAAATTTTACTTTTGCCTGAATTAGCCAGAGAATTGAAGCATAAATGGACCTTTTCACTTGACTGATTGAGATAATTGCCTCACTTTTCTAGGGGAGACCTATAGCTGGGAGGCTGTGTTTGGTCACCAAAACATGTTTGTAATATGCATTATTGACTTTTCTTGAAACATCTATGTTTGGCTAGGCGCCACACTCAAACGCTCTACCTCGTATCTTGAGTTATCAGAAACAAATGCGGAGAAATACCATACCGGGGATATTCAGTGCTTGAATTCTTTCATTCTGGGCCAACCTGAAAACACATGCACTCAGGCCTCCAGAAGTAAAATAACATTGAGGGGAGTCTGGGAGAAGGCAGCAGGGCAGGAGGCTGGCTCAGTGGATAAGATGCTAGAAGTGAGAATTAGCTCCAGGTGCTCAGAGACAAATGGCTTTTCCTGAAAGACGTGGGTAGGTGGACTTGAAAGAAACATGCAATTTACATTTATTATTGGAGAGTGAGAGGAGTTGATAAAGAGACCTGAGTAGGGGCAGGCATTAAAACAGCAGGACTCAGATCAGAGCCTTTGGCCTGGATCCTACGTAATAGAAGCTTTTTCTAACAGCATGGGACGTGGGGAAAGAAGGAATTCCAGAGAAACAGCACAGCAGCTGAGCATTTCTACAGCATTTACTATCTGATGGCCCCCCACTATGACAGCCTGGGAGTTCACAAAGCGTGGTCAGTGATGACCTAGAAAACTCCCTGAAGAGTAGGACGGACATTAGAAAAATCCTCACAAGCGTTCATTCTAGGAGGAAAAGTTGTCATGTAAATGTGTTCATAATTACTTTGTGATGGCTCCCCTTACTGGCCAACAGGCAGAACGTCCTAGATCCTGTTCTAAAGAGAAAAGGGAGGACACACACTGCCAAAGCATCCTCGTTAACTTCTAAGTTAACTGCATTAAAAAAAAAATTTTTTTTTTCTACTAAAGGAGATTTTATTTTCTGAGGATCAAGATAAAAGGAGAAATTTCATCCATGATATTTATAAAAGACATCAGAATCATTCTTCGTCTTTTAGTGGATGTCTAGAGTCCAATGTTAGGATTTGTGATTATAAAGGAATACAATTGCTTTAAACATTTTCATTTTAAAAATTTTATAGTTACCTCTAATTTTTAAAACTATTTGAGGTGATGGATGAGGTGCATACACAAGTACACAAACATGACAGAATTGATATATATAAATGAGTTGCATTTTTTGAAGACCGTATGCTTACAATGAGGAGGTTTGGTTGTTGTTATTCAGTCACTAAATTGTGTCTGACTCCTCTGTGATACCATGGATTATAGCCCACCAGGCTCCTCTGTCCATGGGATTTCCCAGGCAAACATGCTGAAGTAAGTTGCCATTTCTTCCTCCAGGGAATGTTCCCAACACAAAATGGAACCCACATCTCCTGCATTGCAGGTGGATTCTTAACCACTGCACCACATGGGAAGCCCCATAAGGAGGCTGTCATTGTTCAAAACAATCTTCAATTTTTTTTTGCTTTATTATTTGAACTATAACTTTATGGCAAGTATTAACACATTAAAAATCTATTCAGCATTTTGTAACATCCATAAATCATTCAAAATTAACTACATGGCAACCCACTCCAGTATTCTTGCCTGGAAAAGTCCATGGACAGAGGAGCCTGGCGGGCTGCAGTCCATGGGGTCACATGACTGAGCATGTGTGCACGAGGGTGGAGGGAGATGGGCTGGTAGCAATAAAGTGGTAGAACTAAAAAAAAAAAAAAAATCAACTACATTAGTTCATGAATGAACTAGTAAAGTTAGAAAACTGTGTCTAAAATAATAAAAATAAAATACATCTTTTCCACATCATTCCCCAGGATTTCCCCCCAAATAATCTTCAAAAGGTTAAATAATGTACTAACTATGTAACTGTGGTGTTGGAAAGACTCTTGAGAGTCCCTTGGACTGCAAGGAGATCCAACCCGTCCATCCTAAAGGAGATCAGTCCTGGGTGTTCATTGGAAGGACTGATGTTAAAGCTGAAACTCCAATACTTTGGCCACCTCATGAGAAGAGTTGACTCATTGGAAAAGACCCTGATGGTGGGAGGGGTTGGGGGCAGGAGGAGAAGGGGGTGACAGAGGATGAGATGGTTGGATGGCATCACCGACTCGATGGACATGAGTTTGAGTAAACTCCGGGAGTTTGTGATGGACAGGGAGGCCTGGCGTGCTGCAATTCATGGGGTCGCAGAGAGTCGGACACGACTGAGCGACTGAACTGAACTGAACTGAACTATATATCACCTACCTTTCCCATAGGCTGCGTGTTTTTTTTTTTTATTTAAACATAAGGACTGGAGTATTTTATTTTAAAAATATCTATATATTTAACTAAAAATTTTTAATTCAATATCTATATATCCTGGAGGCGGAAATAGCAACCCACCCCAATATTCTTGCCTGGAGAATCCCAGGGACAGAGAAGCCTGGTGGTCTTCATTCCATGGGGTTGCAAAGAGGTGGACAGGACTGAATGACTAAGCATGCAGCATCTATATATAGGTATCATCAGATGTCTTTGTGTGGATTTTTTTCATCAAGAAGTCTGAGTAGAAAAATTCAGTTGCTATTGCAAGGCTAATTTTTTACTTTAAACCAAGACTAATAAATTTTGCTGATGAGATAAATGATATTGGCATGGAAGTAACCACATTATTAAAGTGATTTTTTTTCATTTACACTGACCAGCGACAGATTGGATACTCTTGAGATGGACAGTTTACATTGAAATTGTTCATTCTTATTAGATTTTTCACTCTTTTTTTAAAATTTTGGGATATCCACTGTTTTAGTCAAGAGATTTGAAAATATTTTATGTTTAGCATCAAACAAGATTCTAAATCTCAGTGATTTGAAACCTGGTCTCACTTCAGGTCCATCTTTAACGGGGGAGAGGGCACTCTGCTCCAAGCTGCCCTCAGCAGGCGTTGAGACTAATGGAGCCATGCAGCCTTCCAGCATCTGAAACATTGCAGGCAGCAGGGAAAAGGTGGTTAATTAATGCACTGATTCTTAAAGATTTCTGGCTGGAAGTAACGTATCAGTTCCAAGACCATTGCATTGACCAAAATAAATCATTTGGACAGAAATAGAATTGCATTTTACTTCCTATTGTCTTAATTGACTCCCAACACAGATATTTAATCTTTCATAGAAAGAGAGGGGCTTGGTAATGATATCCTACTAAGTGCTTGGAAAGAAAGCAAACGCTGAACGGTACCAATAACTACCACAGTTACCCTGAATGAAGAATGTCATCTTAATGTAAGGAAAAGGGACACCGCTTCCTACCTGAGAATCAAGGATACGGTGAAATTTATGTTTTGATTTTTTAACAGAAAGAGGCTGAACATTACATTTGCTGATTGGATTTAATGCCTGAAATTCTTTCCAATTCTTTACTGCAATAAATTGTACTTAAATTGAGCTCTCTGGGGATTTCACAGTGATTGACTGATTAGACTGTGGTTAAGGCCACTCTGCCTAAGTGTGAGGTGTGGGGCAGCCATGTGAGAGCAGCTACTTTCAGGGCTCCAGCCTTCATCTTGAGCATTGTCATGGTGACAGCTGCCAGCAGGAACCCACTGGGAGCCTAGTAGGAGCACTGGCTGCCAGACCTTTGTATCAGACGACCCATCCCCAGCCTTTCAGACTTAAGCATAATGAACTCTTTAGCCAGGGTGCTTCTGTTTCCTGTCCTAAGGGATGGTTTATTCTTGCTTCAACTGTCAATTACCAGATGTCAATCCAGAAGGACAAACTCTATTTTCTCTTTCTTCGTGTACTCTTCCTCTCAGCTAATTTTCATAGCACAGCCCACCCTTTTGCCCATTATATAGTTAAATAATTAACAACTCTTAATTGAGCAACCTCAACATATAGGTGCTCTAACACAATGCTGGTGATGAAAATGCTCCATGTCTGTGCCATTCAATACAGTGGTCACTAGTCACATGTGACTTCTCAGCACTTGAAATGTGACCAGTACAACTGAGTCACCAAGTTTTAAAAAATTACTTAATTTTAGTTCATTTTAATTTTATTTGAAATAGCTCCATATGGCTAGGTACGATTACACTGAACAGCACGGTTCTAGAATCATATTTAAGTCCATGGAGTTGTACCACCTACAGCTGGCCAGAGAGAAACCATCCTCAGCATCTCCTTCTCATCTGAAGTAGCGAATTATCTGCTCTAAAACATTTTATTGCTACTGCCACATAAGCTGTGCCCTGCCCTGTACTAACCTCCTCATTGCTTGTAAATTTAATTATGCAGCCAAAGAAAGAGGAGTAAAAAGAAATATGATGATTTGGGCCATTGCAGGTAATAGTCAGCTAGAAGCACACCTTTATAACAGGAAAATTGTTACTGTTTCTAAATACTATATTAGCCACATTACTGTGATTCTGCAAAGAACCAGGTTCCAACGAAAAGCCATCAGTTCTACCCTCATAGTTTAGCCTAGTCAACTGTATTATATAGGGAAGACACACAACAGAGGGTTTTTTGTGAAGAATTTATCCTCTGTATGCAAAGGGGGAATAATAATATTTACTATGTGTGAACTAACATGACAGGGACTTCATTTAAGTCTCATTTATTCCTTTTAACAAGTCCACAAGTCAAGATTTATTATGCATAATATACAGAAGAGGAAACTGAAGCTTAGAAGGGCTAAGTAGTTAAGATTTCCCAGGAAGTAATTGGAAGAACCAAATGTCCTTCCAACCCAAGTCTGTCTCCAAAGCTCAAGCTCTTTCTACTAAATATTATTAGAATGTGTCTATACTGTCTTCCGACTCTTAATTATCACTAAAGTGAGTGCCATGAGTTTAAACATATTGAATGAACTTTGCATACAAGCAAAAAGAGAATTCTTAACTGTACTCCAGTTTTAAAAACACTAGAATGGGGGCTTCCCTGGTGATTCAGTGGTAAAGAATTTGCTTGCCAATGCAGGAAACATGGATTTGATTCCTGGTCCAGGAAGATCCCATGTGTCCTGGAGCAACTAAGCCTGTGTGCACAATTATTGAGCTTGTGCTCTAGAGCCCAGGAACCACAACTACTGAAACCCGTGCACCTTAGACCATGCTCCACGACAATCGAAGCCACAGCGATGAGAAACCCACACACTACAGCTAGAGAATAGCCCCCACTCACTGCAACTAGATAAAAGCCTGCACAGCAATAAAGACCCAGCACACTCCAAAATAAATAAATAAAATTATATATAGATAATATTTTTTATATATATATAAACACCACCATAATGACTGTAACTATTAGATACTTCCCAAGCTGGACCCATCTAAGACGCCCTAAGTCAGTCACTTGGAATCCTTGCAACAGGGTTCAAAAGGCTTCTCTCCTGGCAGGTAATGCCATGGGAAAGTGGTACTATGCAGGGCCTAGTGGGGCTCTGGAACAAGGCCTTTCTTGTCCACCATTTCTTTGATTATAGGAAACAACCTTCATTCAGCCTCCATGACCTTCTCTGAGTTCCACTGGGCAGATTCAAGCAGTTGTTAATTAGTGAAGGGAGGGGATGTGAGATCAGAGAGAAACAGTCAGGAGCAGCCGTGGACCAAGGTCCTGTTTCCCCATCAATGAATACACACAACAATATCTTTGAGCTACTTTGTAGAGACTGAAACCACCGCCAGATGGGAGAAGTTTATGATTAATGATGATATGCTGCCCACAAGTACGAAGACCCCAGACCAATTAGATGTGAAGATTGATGACGTTGATTTCTACTTACCATCAATCCATCAGAAGAATGTCAACAAGCTGATCATGCCCTCTTTGAACAATTACTACAAAATGTCTCACTATCTTCCCCAAGTTGGGGACAAAGTCTTGAGTGTATTAGCCCATTGTGGCTGCCTTTGCTGGCAAAGCAATATGGCTATCCTTTTCTGCTTCACTCAAAACTCCAAGATCTGACTCGGCACCAGTGCACAGAGAAGCTGAGCTTTTGGGTATCAAAAGCAGGTATGTTAAAGCAGAATTCCCCCAACGAGCAAAGAGGTTTAGTAATTAAGGTGGTTCACAGATTAGAGAAACAGGCTTCCCTCACTCTTCACGCCCCAACTATTTGCTTTTTTTTTCCATTTTTTGATCCAAACTATTTGCAGAATTTTCTGTTACAAAAAAAAAAAAAGCAAATGTAGACCAATACTTAAGTGGCCATTAACAGAGCTTAACTCTCACCTGATTTTAAAAAGCTCAGGTTTATGTTAAAATACCGTCTTACTAATCTCACTCCTGTACTTACCCACAAAAATTTTGAGTGACATGTCTTTTCTCACTGCAGTGATTCTCAAACTTGGAGAAGTTTGTTTAAAATGCATATTCCTGGACCCCACTCCTTAAGATCTAGAATGGAACCCATTTGAAATCTGTATATCTTAAGTGAAAGTTGTTCAGTCATGTCCAACTTTTTGTGACTCCATGGAGAGCCCCCTGGTTCCTCTGTCCATGAGGATTCTCCAGGCAAGAATACTGGAGTGGGTTGCCATGCCCTCCTCCAGGGAATCTCACCAACCCAGGAATCAAACCCAGGTCTCCCGCATTGCAGGCAGATTCTTTACCATCTGAGCCACCAGGGAAGCCTCAGGTTTTGGTGTCTAATGTAACTAGAAGGACCTTTATAAGACAGAGGCAAGAGTGTCAAAGTTTAAAAAGGAGATGTGGCAATGGGACCAGAGATTGGAATGAGGCACGTTGAAGATGGAGGCAGGACTATGAGGTAAGAAATGCAGATGACCTCTAGAAGCTGGAAAAAACAAGGAAACAGTTTCTCAAATTGTCTCCTAAAACCTCCAGAAGGAATGCTGTTCTGTAATGTCTTGATTTTAGACTTTTGACTTCTAGAAGTATAAAATAACAAGTTTATGTTGTTTTAAGCAACTAAGTTTATGCTAATTTGTTATAGCAGTAATAGGAAACAAATTCAGAATTAACCCAAATAAAACACTGTAGAAATCAATTTCAGTATCTCCCATTACAGAAAAGTAACTTTAAGCACAAAGAGTGAAGTAAATTATCTAACTTCACTCATTGACCTATAGAAAGTCTAGGGCACAAGTGGAATTCTCTTAGTTTGATTCTGTCTCTGAAACCTGGCATTCAAGGTGTAACTCCTCAATCTAACACAACCTTTTCTGCATTTTACCATTACTCCTATATCCTTACTCCTATGGATGAGCAAACTAGAAGACACACTCCACGCCCCACCCCCCCCCACCCCACATCCCCGCCAAAGAAGCCCTGTATTTGCTGTTTTACTATCTTGGCACCTGTATTTCTCACTTCTTCTTCCTTATGTCCTCACATGCTTGACTGTTAAGACTCAATCAAGGTCAAATCCTGCCCCTTCCTGCTGTTCAGCATCAGATGAGTGTTGACCTCTGAGTCTTGTGATGTCCATACAGGTGCTCTGTAGGGATCATGATGAAGACTGCCATTGGTCTATTTCTTCCTCAAGGTAATGCTCTAGTTAGCTCTGGGGCAATGGATACTCTGTAAAGTAATAGTGAAGCAGGAATAGATAACTAAAGATGTTTAATCCAAGTCAGGCCCCCAGATTTTCCTTGTTCAATAAGTAAAATCTTCTCAGTTCCTTGATTAATAGATAGCAACCTCAATGTTTACATCTCAGTAGAGTAACAGCTTTTTAAAACATGTTTCATATTGAGATACAATTCACATATCATAAAATGTACTATTTAAAAGTTATTTTTTAATATATTCACAGAGCTGTGCCACAATCGCCACTATTTAATTCCAGAACATTTTCATTACTCACAAAACAAACCCTTTAACCATTAATAGACACTCCCCATTCTCCCTCCACTTCCCCAGCCCCTGGCAACAACTAATCAATTTTTTCTCTCTATGGATATGTCTATTTCATGCAAATTAGACATCCAATGAGTGATCTTTTGTGGTTGGCTTCTGTCACTAAGTTTGATGATTTTAAGGTTCATCCATGTTGTAGAATATATCAGGATCTCATTTCTTTTTATGTTTGAATAACATTCCATTATATGGGTATATCATACCAGTGAATAGATATTTGGGTTGTTTCTACTTTTTAGTTAATAAGAATAATATTGCTATGAACATTTGTCAGCCAATTTGTGTGTTTGTGTTAAAATATGCTTTAAATTCTGTTTGGTATGTAACTAGGAGTAGACTTGTTGGATCATGTAATAACCTACATATACATTTTTGAGGCACTACCAAAGACAAATATTGTATGATATCATTTATATGTAGAATTTAAAAAATTAAACAAATGAATAAATATTACAAAATAGATTCATAGATATAGAGAACAAACTAGTGGTTATCAGTGAGAAGAGAGATGAGGGAGGGGCAAGATAGGCTTAGAGGATTAAGAGGTACAAAATAAACAAGATACAAGGATATATTGTGGAGCACAAGGAATACAGCCAATATTTTATAACACTTATAAATGGAATGTAATCTATAAAATACTGAGTCACTATGTTGTACACTTGAAACTAATATAATATTGTAAATCAACTATACTTCAATAAAAATAAATAAAGCTGTTTCACTAGAACATGAAACTTAAAGAGTCTCAATATCCCAGCTAGGTCAGGTTTCCTCTTCCATAGCTGTACCTAACTGAGTATGTACAAAACTGAAAAGTTGTTTTAATTCAAAAGTAAAAATGCACAATGCATTTCTTAGTTTATACTCTTTGTTCCCAAAGTTACCTCTAAAGTGGTTGCTTCAGTTCAGTTCAGTTCAGTCGCTCAGTCGTGTCTGACTCTTTGTGACCCCATGAATCGCAGCACGCCAGGCCTCCCTGTCCATCACAAACTCCTGGAGTTTACTCAAACTCATGCCCATCAAGTCGGTGATGCCATCCAGCCATCTCATCCTCTGTCGAACCCTTCTCCTTCTGCCCCCAATCCCTCCCAGCATCAGGGTCTTTTCCAATGAGTCAACTCTTCGCATGAGGTGGCCAAAGTATTGGAGTTTCAGCTTCAGCATCAGTCCTTCCAATGAACACTCAGGACTTATCTCCTATAGGATGGACTGGTTGGATCTCCTTGCAGTCCAAGGAGCTCTCAAGAGTTTCCTCCAACACCATAGTTCAAAAGCATCAATTTTTCGGTGCTCAGCTTTCTTCACAGTCCAACTCTCACATCCATACATGACCACTGGAAAAACCATAGCCTTGACTAGACGGACCTTTGTTGGCAAAGTAATGTCTCTGCTTTTTAATATGCTATCCAGGTTGGTCATAAAGTTACTCCTTACTCCTTCCAAGGAGTAAGCGTCTTTTAATTTCCTGGCTGCAATCACCATCTGCAGTGATTGTGGAGCCCAAAAAAATAAATTCTGACACTGTTTCCACTGTCTCCCCATCTATTTCCCATGAGGTAATGGGACCAGATGCTTAGTACCACATAAATATCTGTTAGGAGATGTAGTAAATGGTGATAATTGTTAACCCTTTTAGATTTTGTAGCATATTAAGGTCTATTTAAAATAACATAGCAGAAGAACAGTAGAGTAGACCTATCTGAAGTTCTGGAAATAGAAGGTCATGGAGAAAAGGAAGGAGGAAGGCAGAGGAGCTGAAACAAGAGGAAACAAAGGGAATGTGTTTCCTCTTTTTCTGAATGCAGGTACACCATAAGGAAAGTGGTTTTGCATCTTTCTTTGCTTTTTATACCCCTCTTCTTTGGCCAGTATTGTCCTCATAGCCACACAACAGATTGGCTGGTCCTACCCCAGTCAAAGCTCTCCTCCACTTCGTGAACAGAACTTTCGTTCCTCCAGCACAGTGCAAAACCCTCAGTTAAGTTTATTAATGGTACCTACTTCATTTTATAAAGGCTATAACCCAAGACAAATTATACATATATATATGCTGCTCAGCAACTCAGTCGTGTCTGACTCTTTGTGACCCCATGAACTGCAGCCCACTAGGCTCATCTATCCATGGGATTCTCCTGGCAAGAGTACTGGAGCAGTTTGCCATTTCCTACTCCTAGGTATCTTCCCCAGAGATCGAATCCATATCTCTTATGTCTCCTGCATTGGCAGGTGAATTCTTTACCACTAGCATCACCTGAGAAGCCTCGATGGTGCTAGTGGTAAAATATCCACCTGTTTTATATAACAGTTTTATAAAATTATATAATATATATATATATATACACATTATATATATATACACACACACACATATAACTAGTTAGGGAATATAAAACAGTGAAGAACAATGATAACAACAATGAAATCAGGATACAGGCAGGAATGTTTAGGACCTCTAACTTTATCCCACTTTTCAAAAAACTTGAGGGGTAACATGGCTTATAATATCTATGTGGATTGAAATGTGAAACCCTCTGTCAAGTCCTAAAAGACTCAAATTCCTTTCATTCACAGAGTCCCAATTCTGTCAGGTTGGTAGCATTTAAAATAATTTATTACCAAAACAGCGGTGCCTAGCTTTCTGTAATGTATGCCATAAAGAGAGATGGATCCAATCATTTATTTAAATTGTTTGTGTCAGTGTGTTCATTGTACTAAGGAAAAAGGTAGGGTGAAAATGGTGATCCATAGTGCTTTTTTATTGTCTTCTTCAGTTTTTAGTTTTGTCAGGCGAGTCTATGCTCCTCGGTTTTTGTCTCGTCACAACAAGGATTTGGAGTGACGGACGTTAAAGACCCCCTCGGCGTGTCACAGCTGTCTGGTCTTGGACAGACCGTGTTATAGCTCTTAGATAAACCAGTGTTACAGCTCTATTTTATTTAGATAATAGCAGGAAAATCCATCTTCAAGGCGACGCGAAGAGAAGAGCACCCCGGCGCGTGGCAGAGAACAAGCGAGCTAGCTTTGGCCCCTCTTTTTATGTGTTTCTCTCTCCCTGGGCCTGTCCTATGTGAATTGGGCCAGCCAGGAGTGCTGTTTGTTTTACCTGAGGTTCTCACTCCGGTCCTCGGACCTTCCTTTTGAAAGGTCGGGTATGTTGAGACACGCCCTGGAAAAGTGCCGCAAGGCAAATTGCGGAGGCTGGCTAAACTTCCGGGGACCGAGCCCCTGCAGCCTGGTCCAATCAGGTACCGACCGGGAGCCCTCGGACACTGACCGCCGCTGTAGCCCGCGCTTTCTTCCTTATATGTAAAGACCTGGCTTGGACGCCGGCCCTGGCTATAAAACCCCTCCCCACCCCTCATACCTCGCAGACTCCCTTTGTCTCCTCCCTCACCCGCCCCCGGGAGTTCTGGAGAGCACCGACCGCTCAATAAAGGCCTTTACCACCGGTCCTTAGAGGCGGCTTTTTGCCTCCCGCGTCGTTTTCTAACACCTTTGTTCTATTTTCGTGGGCTTTTCCCTTCCAGGTCTTTTAGCCACCGCCATTCTGGACTCCTTTTTCCTATTCTAACTACCTAACAGTTTGTTGTAGCTGTCATTTTTTAACTTTTTATTTTCACATAATTTCAGATGTATAAAACATTTCAGAGTGGCACAGAAAATTTCCATGTACCGTTCATCTAGTCTTCCCAGTGTGGGCTTTCATCATCTTTGCTTTATCTCTCACTTTTCCTCCTGAACCGTTTGAGTGCAAGTTGCAGAACCAAGGCCAAGTCCCCACCATATCCTTCGGTGTTCTACAACAACTTGCATCCACTCTGCTAACTCTGTGGGGTGAGTCCCCACACCCTCCGAAGCATTCAGGCTGAAAGGTTGTAACTCCTCTCTCCCTGTGTGTTCACATCAGCATTAGACCCAAGCTTCTACTGAAACATCTCTTAGATGTTTCAGGAATTTGAAGCAGCTCCCGGAGCCCTCTGGCGGAGGTGGGGAGGCAGGGAGGGGAGGCAAGAGGGCAATCCCTATTGTTTACTCTGTCAATGCGCTTTGATATCTGAAGCTGCTCCAGCATTAAAAAAAAAATACTGCTCCCCTACCACCTTAGCTGCTGACCTAATTTAGCTGAACACACTCTATTAAATATTCATTAAATATCAGTTCGAGGAAGCACTATAACAAAATGGGTACACAAGGGCAATGCCCACTGGGCTGGTTTCCAGTAAATCAAGAAGCACAGTTCAGAATTAGGAGGGTGGCTGGTGCCCTAAAGAGTAAGTGTAACATGAATTTGACTATTTGGAAAGATGGTTGTACACAATAGCAGGAACCAATTTTTTGTTTATTTTTTGATGGGTTAGAAAGCAGAATCAGAAACATCATAAATACAACATAAGAGAAGTGACGTTTCATCGTCCTATGTGGATATGGAAATAAATTTCCTTATTAAAGCTTAACCTGTTTATTGTTCAGCTTTCACTTTTGCAATTGTTCATTTCCTTGAGCATCTAGGGCAGATGCAAGTATTGTGGAGGCTGAAGCTTTTACAATTTGGGGGTTTCTTGTTATGAAAATAAAACTTAAAATTATGAACATAGAGTGCAAAGATCAATACCAATCGTGAGAATTTAAATCTCAGCAAATAAGACAAATTTTAAAAAGCTGATAAATATCATGTCATAAAATCAATAAATAAGTTTTAATTAATATGCCTCTAAATTTTCCTATATATTTTAGCTGCATGCTCTAGCTCTATGATAATATTTTAATGTTATTTTCTACATAGAGAATACAAAAATTATTCCATCATACCTCTACCATGAGTGGATAAAATTTCTATCAAAAATAAGTAAACTGACTCCTTTATCAGGGCCAACTGTAAGCAGTGCTCTGCTCAGTCGTGTCTGACTCTGTGGCTCCATGAATTGTAAACTCCCAGGCTCCACTATCCATGAAATTTTCCAGGTAAGAATACTGAAGTGGGTTGCCATTGCCTCCTCCAGGTGATCTTCCCAACCCAAGGATCGAACCCTAATCTCTTGAGTCTCCTTCATTGGCAGTCAGATTCTTTACCACTAGCAGCATCTGGGAAGCAGCAATTTAAACTACTTTTTATAAGGACATATAAGTATGTCCTTCACCCTCTGGTTGGTGTAGGCAAAATTTCCTGTGATATATTCTCTCAAGACTTCTCTTGGAGGAACTTTGATCAGTCTTCCTAAATATGAAGCCTTTAGCTAGAGCGAGGGTAGAAGAACTAGAAGACCTTGGGGACATGGGGGAGGAGGAAAGATGATGAAAAGGGACAAGAGCATAAAGAAAGAAGCAGAAAACAGTTAGTTGAGAGGATGCTGAGATCATCTTCCGGAACACTGACTCAGAAGGCCTTTGGTAACATTTTCTCTTCTCCCATCACAACATGAATCTGAATGCCAAGGAGCGGACACGCTCCCATTGTTGAGAAACAGATCTAAAAGTAAACACCAAGCAGACAAAAATGGGTGATAAACATGATGAGCACCACTTTTCAGCTAACTATAGAAAGATGTAAGCACAGATGGAGGAGGATAGTTTATCTTTACTGCTGCAACTGAAAAATAAACACCAGAAATATAAATGCCATCAAAATGTTGACTCTTCTCAAACCAAAAATTTTGGTTTCATATTCAAAGCCATGCCTATTTAGAAGAAAAGCACATTCATTTGGGTTTTGTGGTTTGGGGAAAGGACTGCCAGAGAGGAGTGGAAGCCACAGTAGAGCATTCCTGGACAATCCACTGCAGGCCTGGGGAGATCACCATGCAGGCAGTTCCTCCTCCCCTAATAGTCAAAATAGCAACAGGACCACAAATAATTCAAAGCCTGAAACATTTTCTTCCCTCCAGTTCAAACTCTCCTGCTTCTATTAAATGGCTCCAGCAATCCTGCCTCCTCCACAAAGCCTTTCCCAACTGAAACCCTGGCAACTCCCTTTGAACTCTACTTTATATAAACACACAATTCCCATGGTTCCCTTATAACTCCATTAAATGCACTTGCTCTGTGGTTGGAACGTAATGCAAATCCTTTTATGCTGCATTTGTTCAATGCTTTGGCTCTACAGCCTTCATATCCGGTAGGCCCTTCTGAAGTATTCTAAGTTCCACATCCAATTCACCGAGCATTTTGCTTAGCAAAGCCTCTTATACAGATAAGTATTTACCATTAATGCTTTAAGACAGATGAGAGACAAGAGGGCCATTTTAGGGACAATAAAATAATAGTAAACAAAGTGGACCCTCCTCATGATGTGTATTTCACCTCCACCACCACCCGCAACTCCTCACCATACTCACTCTCCTTCCTTCTTTACTTTTTTACTTTACTTTACTTAACTATTTTTTCTTTTAATTTTAAAATGCTTCATAAATACAGAAGACTATATGAAATAGAAATCTTTATTTTCAAGAAGAATGAACACCTGAGCACCCACCTTAAGAAATATTGGTGGAATGGACCTTAGATAGTCCTTGTGTGTTCCCTCCCAATCACAGCCCCATACTTCCACATTCTCAGTAAACGCTGATTTTCATGTTAGTCATTGATTTGCTATTCTTTAGATTTTTCACTACATGTGATTTCTCTCTATATACTTTAGGTTTTAAAAACTCAGTAACAATCACAAGCCTATCTGTGTAAGAAAAAGATCAATGCTGCTTCTGATAGAGGATATCTGCCAGCAGAAAATGAGCTGAAGAGGACCTCTGTCATAGTATGCCTTCAGTTTCCCTGTGAACTTAACAGAGCTCACTAATCAGGAAGCAGAGCAAAATAGACTGGGAGGGAGGGACTGCAAAGCTAGCGCATGTGGGGTGTGCGCCCAGGAGGTCTGGCAGGAAAAGAGGAGGGGCATGAGCTCTGCCTTCTCTGTTTCTAAGTTCACTGTGGCCCACCTCCTGCACTTAAGACTGGGTGAAAGATGCTCGATTCAAAGAGTAAATGCCAGGTTACTGAGGGAAGCTGATGGACAGTCAATCTGGCTAACTCTAGGTGGCCCTTCAAAGTGAAGCTCCCAGAAATATCTTCCAGCAAAACTCCCCTGACACCCACACACCCACCGTTGTGAACAGGGTCACACCTCTACCTCCCTTTGTTCTGTGCTAACCTCTATCCCCAACTTCTACCTTAAGTGTAATCATCTGATCAGGTGTCAACTTCCTCGCTGAACCGGACACTCCTTGAGGGGATAGATCATATCTTACTCATTTTAATAAGTCACCTAATGTCTAACTTACTGATGTGTACCAATTTCTTTGAAACCAGAAACCAAGACTTGATAAATATAAGGCAGAATATATGGTCTCACTATCCTGCCCTTATCAAGAATAGGAGATTGGGGGTCTCTCTTTGGTTAAAGTGCTCCTGTGAATTCTCTTTGCGTTCTCACATTTTATGCAGGTCTTTCATTCCTGTCTTTTACAGGGGTAAGGAGACCTATCCACAGTGATACAAATGAAATAAAGGTGTCACAAAAATATCCTTGCCTTCATTTGTGCCTAAACCAAACACGAGTGTGTTGTACTAAGTAAATAAAAGTATAATTTAATCATCTTGTGCTTTTCCTAAGACAACCAGTAGTTGTTTTTACTTTAATAATTAGAAGGTGAAAAATGTACTAAGGGTGACACTACCTTTTATTTATTTATTTATTTAAGTTTATTTATTTTAATTGGAGGCTAATTACTTTACAATATTGTGGTGGTTTTTGCCATACATTGACATGAATCAGCCATGGGTGTACATGTGTTCCCCATCCTGAACCCCCCTCCCACCTCCCTCCCATCCCATCCCTCTGGGTCATCCCAGTGCACCAGCCCTGAGCACCCTGCCTCATACTTCGAACCTGGACTGGCGATCTGTTTCACATATGAAAATATACATGTTTCAATGTTATTCTCTCAAATCATCCCACCCTCGCCTTCTCCCACAGAGTCCAAAAGTCTGTTCTTTATATCTGTGTCTCTTTTGCTGTCTCGCATATAGGGTCATCGTCACCATCTTTCTAAATTCCATATATATGCGTTAATATACTGTATTGGTGTTTTTCTTTCTGACTTACTTCGCTCTGTATAATAGGCTCCACCTCATTAGAACTGATTCAAATGCATCCTTTTTAATAGCTGAGTAATATTCCATGGTGTATATGTACCACAGCTTTCTTATCCATTCATCTGATGATGGACATCTAGGTTGCTTCCATGTCCTAACTATTGTAAACAGTGCTGCAATCAAATTGGGGTACACATGTCTCTTTCAATTCTGGTTTCCTCAGTGGACACTACCTTTTAAATAATCCTTTCTAACCATAGTTTTCTATGCAATAAGCACCTTTACTGATTTAACTAATCTATAAAATAAGTTAGTAAAAATAAGATATCTAGATTATCACATATTACCCCACCACCCAGAATTAACCTAGTGACAATGTTGTATATCCTCCCAGATTTTTTCCCACAAAAAATGAGATTATTCTGAATATGCAGTTTTTTAACTGGATTTTTAAAAATCCAGTATATCCTAAATATACTTCCCATATAAATAAATTCACTTCAAAAGAAGTAATGTTTAATGTTTGTATATGTATTTATATATGGTATAGTAAAATTATAAACATATGTAGAGAATTATAATAAACAGAGGAAAATAAACCCAAAACTCAGAAAAGTGGGTGTTTTTACAGGGTAGAGTTTGGATTTTGAAGGGTCTAGCCATGATTTTAAAGGTGCAAATATTTTTCATTATTTTTTTACATGATATATATAAATTTATATATAAATATACTATTTCATTGTATAGATATACAAAAATTTATTCACAACAATCTTCTTCAAATAAGCATTTATAATTTTCTAACCCTTCACTAAATAAAATCCTAATGAATGTTCTTAGAGTAAAAGTTAAAAAACTCTTTTTTTTTATTCTACAACAAATTTCTAGAAATAGAATTGTTGAGTCAAAGTGTTTGAACAATTTTAAGGCCATTAACACACTGCTGAACTGCCATTCAGGAAGATTATGTCACTCCCAGCAACTTATGAGTGTCCTTTTTTCTCAGCCCTCACCAACACTGAGAATAACTTCAACCGAAAACTTCCAGATGGTCAAGTTGGATTTAGAAAAGGCAGATGAAACAGGGATCAAATTGCCAACATCCGTTGGATCATAGGAAAAGCAAGAGTATGCCAGAAAAACATCTACTTCTGCTTCATTGACTACACTAAAGCCCTTGATTGTGTGGATCACAGCAAACTGTGGAAAATACTTAAGGATATGGGAATACCAGACCATCTTGCCTGCCTCCCGAGAAAACTGTATGCAGTTCAAGAAGAAACAGAAACGGACATGGAACAACAGACTGGTTCCAAACTGGGGAAGGAATACAATGAGGCTGTGTACTGTCACCCTGCTTATTTAATTTGTATGCAGAGTACATGCAAAATTTCAGGCTGAATGAAGCACAAGCTGGAATCAAGATTGCTGGGAGAAATATCAATAACCTCAGGTATGCAGATGACACAATGGCAGAAAGGAAGAGGAACTAAAGACCTTCTTAATGAAGGTGAAAGAGGAGAGTGAAAAATATGGCTGAAAACTCAACATTCAAAAAACTAAGATCAAAAAAAAAAGAAAGAAAGAAAGAAACAAAAAACTAAGATCATGGCATCTGGTCCCACCACTTCATGGCAAATAGATGGGGAAAAATTGGAAACAGTGACAGACTTTATTTTCTTTGGCTCCATGAGCTGCAGCACACCAGGCTTCCCTATCCTTCACAATCTCCCCAATCTCCCTGAGTTTGCTCAAACTCATATCCATTGAGGCAGTAATGCCATCCAATCATCTCATCCTCTGTTGTCCCCTTATCTTCTTGCTCTCAATTTTTCCCAGCATCAGGGTCTTTTCCAATGAGTTGGCTCTTCACATCCAGTGGCCAAAGTATTGGAGTTTCAGCATCAGACCTTCCAATGAATATTCAAGATTAATCTCATTTAGGATTGACTGGGTTGATCTCCTTGCAGTCAAAGAGACTCTCGAGTCTTCTCCAGGACAATTTGAAAGTACCAATTCTTCGGTGCTCAGCCTTCTTTATGGTCCAAATCTTATATACACACATGATTACTAGAAAAACCATAACTTTCACTATACACACCTTTGTCAGCAAAGTGATATCTCTGCTTCTTAATATGCTGTCTATGTATGTTACAGCTTTTCTTCCAAGGAGCAAGAGTCTTTTAATTTCATGGCTGCAGTCACTGCCTGCAGTGATTTTGGAGCTCAAGAAAATAAACTCTGTCACTGTTTCCATTGTTTCCTCATCTATTTTGCCATGAAGTGATGGGACTGGATGCCACGATCTTCATTTTTTGAATGTTGAGTTTTAAGCCAGCTTTTTCACTCTCCTCTTTCACCTACATCAAAAGGCTCTTTAGTTCCTCTTCATTTGCTGCCATTAGAGTGGTATCATCAGCATATCTGAGGTGGTTGAAATTTCTTCCAGGAATCTTGATTTCAGTTAGTGCTTCATCCAGCCTGGCATTTTGCATGATGAACCCTGCACAGAATTTAAATAAGCAGGGTGACAATATACAGCCTTGTCATGCTCCATTCCCAATTTTGAACCAGTCCATATTCCATGTCCGGTTCTAACTGTTGTTTCTTGACCTGCACACAGGTTTCTCAGGAGACAGGTAAGGTGGTCTGGTATTCCTATCTTTAAGCAATTTCCATAGTTTGTTGTGATTCCCAGAATCAAAGGCTTTCGTGTAGTCAGTGAAGCAGAAGTAGGTGTTTTCTTTGAATTCCTTTGCTTTCTCTATTATCCAATGAATGTTGGCAATTTGATCTCTGCTTCCTCTGCCTTTTCCAAATTTACCTTGTACATCTGGAAGTCCTTGGTTCACATACTGCCAAGGCCTAGCTTGAAGGATTTTGAGAATAACCTTGCTAACATGTGAAATGAATGCAACTGTATGGTAGTTTGAACATTTTTTGGCATTGCCTTCTTTTGGCATTGGAATGAAAACTGACTTTTTCCAGTTTTCCAAATTTGTTGACATATTGAGTGCAACACTTTAACAGCATCATTGTTTAGAATTTTAAATAGTTCAGCCGTGATTCTGTCACCTCCACTAGTTTTGTTTGTAGTAATGCTTCCTAAGGCCCACTTGACTTCACAGTCCTGGATGGTTTTAGGTGAGTAACCATACCATTTTGATTATCCTGGTCATTAAGATCTTTTTTGTATAGTTCTGTGTTTTCTTGCCACCTCTTCTTAATTCCTTCTGCTTCTGTTATGTCCTTACCATTTCTTTTCTTTATTGTGCTCATCCTTGCATGAAATGTTCCCTTAATAGCTCCAATGTTCTTGAAGAAATCTCTAGTCTTTTCCATTCTATTGTTTTCCTCTATTTCTTTGCCTTTAAGAAGGCCTTCTTACCTCTCCTTGCTATTCTATGGAACTCAGCATTCAGTTGGGTATGTCTTTCCCTTTTTCCCTTGCCTTTTGCTTCTCTTCATTCCTCTGCTACTTGTAAAGTCTCCTCAGACAACCACTTTGCCCTCTTGCATTTCTTTATTTTGGGTATGGTTTTGATCACTGCCTCCTGTACAGCGTTACGAACCTCTGTCTATAGTTCTTAGGCACTCTGTCTACCAGATCTAATCCCTTTAATCTATTAATGTCTCCTCCACTGTATAATCATAAGGGATTTGATTTAGATCATACCTGAATGGCTGGGTCGGGAAGATCTGCTGGAGAAGGGTTAGAATACTCCAGTATTCTTGGGCTTCTCTTGTGGCTCAGCTAGTAAAGAATCTGCCTGCAATGCGGGAGACCTGGGTTCAATCAGTTGGGAAGATCCCCTGGAGGAGGGAAAAGCTACCCACTCCAGTATTCTGGCTTAGAGAATTCCATGGACTGCATAGTCCATGGGGTTGCAAAGAGTTGGACATGTCTGAGTGACTTTCACTTTCTAGCAAGTGTTGTAGGTCTTTATTGAACCAGCCTACTTCAGCTTCTTCAGTATCAGTGGCTGGGGCATAGAGTTGGATTACTGTGATGTTGAATGATTTGCCTTGTAAATGACCCAAGATCATTCTGTCACTTTTGAGGTTGCACTCAAGTACTGTATTTCGGACTCTTGTTGACTGTGAAGGCTACTCCATTTCTTCTAAGGGATTCTTGTCCACAGTAGTAAATATAATGGTCATCTGATTGAAATTCACCCTTCCCTGTCCATTTTAGTTCTCTCAGATGTTGATTTTCAATCTGATCATCTCCTTCTTGACCATGTCCAATTTACCTTGATTCATGGACCTATCATTCCATGTTCCTATGCAGTATTGTTCTTTTTAAAAATATATATATTTATTTTTGGCTATCCTGGGTCTTCATTGCTGTGTGGGCTTTCTCTAACTGTGAAGAGTTGTGCTTCTCTTGTTGCAGAGCGTGGGCTGGGGCACACAGGCTTAAGCATTTGTGGCTCAGGGGCTCAGTAGCTGTAGCTCTAGGGCATAGGCTCAATAGTTTTGGCCTATCAGCTTCATTGCTCTACAGCTTCTAGGATCTTTCTGGACCAGGAATCAAATCCTTGTCTCCTGCATTGGCTGGTGGATTCTTTACCTCTGAGCCACCAGGGTGCCTTGCAATATTGTTCTTTATAGAATCTGAATTTACTTTTTCGATCAGACACATCCACAACTGAGCGTCATTTCCACTTTGGCCCAGCTGCTTCATTCTTTCTGGATCTATTAGTAATTGCCCTCTGCTCTTCTCCAGTAGCATGTTAGACACCCTTTGATCTGGGGGACTCACCTTCTATTGTCATATCTTTTTGCCTTTTCACTCTGTCATGGGGTTCTCAAGGCAAGAATACTGGAGTGGGTTGCCATTTCCTCCTCCAGTGGACTATGTATTGTCAGAACTCTTCACTATGATCTGTCTTGGATAGCCCTGCATGGCGGTGGCTCATAGCTTCATTGAGTTACGCAAGCCCCTTGGCCATGACAAGGCTGTGATCCATGAAGGGGCAAAATACTGCAGTACGGCCATAAGGAAAGGCATGTAGATCTAGATAAAACAGACTAGAGAGCCCAGAAATAGACACATGCACAGAGTGCATTGATTTCTCAACAAGGACAGGAGTGCAATTCTTTGGGGGAAGAAAGTTCACAGATGATAGTGGAACAACTAGATATCCTTATGAAAATTAAAAATCTCAAATTTGTACATCACTCCATATATAAAAAGAATTTCAAGATTAATTACTCTCCGAAAATAAAAGATGAGACAATAAAGTGTCTAGAAGAAATGGAAATATAATTTTACACCCTTGGAGCAGATAAAGATTTCTTAGAACATACAAAACACTAAACATAAAGTGTGATAAATTACACTTCAATAAAAAGAAGTTCTGTACATTAAAACATATCACTAAGAAAACAAACAAATTCAGACTGGGGGAAAATATTTGCCATACATATGTCTAACAAAGGATTTTTATTCATAATACATGAAGATCTTCCACAAATCAATAATAAAGAAATCTATCCAATAAACATGTACAAAGACTTAAACACTTTACAAAAAAGATATATGACTGTCTAACATGAACATGAAAAGGTGTTCAAAATAACTCTTCATGAGAGAAATAAAAATTGAAACCATAAGATACCCTTCCACATCCATTAGAATGCCTACAATCATAAAGGTTAAAAATACTAAATGCTGGTGAGGACTCAGAGCCACTAAGAGCTCTCATATACTGCCTGTGGGAATAAAAACTATTACAACCATTTAAAAAACAACTATTTGGGGACTTCCCTGGTGGTCCAGTGGTTAGGACTCTACACTTCCATTGCAGTGGGCCTGGGTTCAATTCTTGCTCAGGGAACTAAGATCCTGCAAGCCACACAGCATGGCCAAATAAATAAAATAATTTAAAAAAACCCAGTATCTTGACAGTATCTTTTAAAGTTAAACGTATATCAAATCTATAAATCCATTCTTATGTATCTGTGTAAAAGTAAAACCATACATTCATAGAAATACTTGTACATGAATATTCATTGCAGTCTTGTTCAAAACAGCCAAAAAGTCAAAACAACTGAAATGTCCATAAATGGAAGACAGATAAAGAAAGTGTGGTGTATTCATACATGGAATATTACTTGGTAATTAAAAGGCAAACCTACAGATACATAAAGTTTCATGGATGAAATCTCAAAAATGTTATGATGAACAACAAAAGCCCCCTGAATTTTATTATATATAAATTGTATCTCAATAAAAAATTAACTTTATAAAACAAACTAAAAATTACTGCTGGTAGAAAACAAATTATCTAACTCTAATAACACGGAAATAAAAAAGAATATATAATATCCTTGACCTAATTTATAGGGAAGGAAAAGAGGATAGTGAGAAAATGCTCACAATATGACTGTGAAAACATTTTTATATATAATATATGTTGTTTACTCTTTAAATGAAAAGATAGCAAGGAAATAAATCATGTTATAGTTTACAAATCCTAGGATTTGTTCTAAAGTGATTTGTCATTTTTCTTTTAGCTCCTTGACATCTGGACTCCCTTCCTACTCCTGTGAAATTTCAGCTTTCTGCTTCAGAAGCCCCAAACCCAGATACTCACTTTCATAAATTCCATTGCCTTGAGGGGAGGGCACATGAACAGGCTCAGTCAGTCTACAGCCAGCCTGGATACTGGTAATGGGAATTCACCCCAGCAGCAGCTATGGCAGTAACTTTGGGAATTCATTCACAACTGTAGATGGACGGTCATTTAGTAGCAAGTGTTAGCAGTGGGCAATGCCAATGCCAGGTGACTAAGAGGGGCAAACCATTCGTTTGGTGTTTGGTAACAGTGGAAACAGTATTCTCACCAGCAACCTTCTGCAGCATAATGTTAGCTTCAAAACTATATGCTTTGCTTTATACTTCCCATTTTTCTAGAGTTTTCTCCAGTGTTATAAATGATTCTGTGAACTACTCAGTACCCTTTCAACAAATTTCTTTTCTACCAAAATCATCCAGAGTTAAGAACTACAATGGAAAAATAAAATAATAAAAGCACTCTAACACAGAATAATGAAATAGTGCTCCTTCCAGATAACAAAAATTTTACAAATAAGTAGAAATTATTTCTTCTTTAAAAAAAGTCACTAAAAGTACCTTTTTAAAAACACCTTGGATTCCTTTCATACTTTCAAAGAAAAATGTTTTTCACAATGTTGTTTTAAAAGGGAAGACATTTTCAAAATATTCACTGGAAAAAAATTAAGACATCTGCATAATGATGTACACAATGAATAGCTGAGATTCTAAAGGAACATCTTGAAATTAGGAAATTGTTAAACAGAAAAAAATACTCTCATAGCTAACGTTCAAAGAAGTATGTGTCTGTGACAGATGTACTTAAGGAATAAGTTTGGTGAGATGGGGTCATCATTTGTGTCACTCTAGAAGCTTGGCAACATGCTAAACATCTTACCTTTCCTTATCAACTGTGAATTTATCAACTATCAATTTTGTTGAGTTTGTTTTATATCTACTAAAATCTCCACATATATACACTATTCAGTTAATGAATTTCATAAATTTACTATTTGCTATATGAATTGGTACTTTTATTTTTAAATAAATCTATGTTCTCTCTAAAACATCTTTTGAAGAAATGATATATAGACCCATAATTTTTCTATCAAAAATTTTTTAAAAATTTTGTATCTATTTTCATCGGCCCAAGCAAAAAAATCTTTTTTTGTTGTTGTTATTCTTTTTATTTTTGCCCATTAATCCTTTGCATCTTCCATTCTTATGTTTATAGCCCTCCCCCAACTGGCATCCCTCTGTGCTTAAAATATTCTTTAAAAATACAGAGTTGTTTCACATAGAAGATGTACACATTCCCTAAAATGTAATGCAATTTCATTGTTTCTTACCTTGCCCTCATGAAGCTGACATCTTCGTGGAGATAAATGACAAGTTCACACATAAAATAAGAAAGTAAATTTCAGGTAATCGTAAATGTAATAATGCAAAAACAGGGTGATGCAGTCATGACTGAGTTACTTTATAAAGGTAATCTCTTCTGAGAACATGTTATTTAATCTGAGACTTGAAGTATGTAAAAGATACTGCTGTGAAGAGCATCCAGATGAAGACAGTACAGGCTCTGAGACAAAAACAAGCTTGACCTGAGACAAACAGAAGAGACAGCTGTCGTGCCTGAAGCACGAGGAGCCAGAGAAACCTGGTCATGGATGAGGCAAGAAAGAAGCACAGACTGCGTCCGACCGATGAAAAGTCAGGGACATTAGTTAAGAGATCATCTCAGTCCATGTAAGATATGATGGTTTAGAGAAGAGCAATGGGACTACAGATATAAGCTTGTGGAACCAGAGAAGCCCAGAGACAAAAAAGTTTCAAAAAATGTCAAAAATGAGGTTTCAGTCAATCATCTCAAATGTTACAGAGATATGTGAGGACAGGAAAGTGGATATTGGATTTGACAACTTGGAAGGTGTTAGTGACAGAAGACGGACTGAGGTCACTGAAGAATGAATGGAAGTTTTTCATTAAGAATACCAGATTGGATCCTCATTCTCTTTTGGTCCCTTCCAAAATTCCTTGAAAATGACATTAAAAAGACAGAGAAAATTCATAGAAAGAAAGAGTTTCGATGCTGAAATTTTGGAGTTTGGACTGCAAGCCAGTTCATAGTAAGGGTCAGCTGAATGGAGAAAGATTAATTCAAAGCTAGCAATGGAGAGAGAGCAGACCAGTAATCCATTTTGTACGGTGAGACCACTGAAATACTAATAAAGAAGCTGGTGGTACGTGGTGCCTCTAGAAGTGAGGTTTAGAGAAAGTGGAGTTGAAAGAGGAAGACTAGCTAAAAATCTATCTGCCAGTCAGACCCCTAGATCCTCTCCTGGACTCAAGCAGAAGCCTAGATATTCACTTATTGGAGAGGGTAAAAAACAGAGAGGGGCTCTGAAACAGGGAACTCAAAGCGCAGCTGAGGACAGGAGTCCTGCATTGAAAATATACCCCCAGCCTTCTTCTCCCAATGACATTTCCGTCTATTCCCTCCAGGAAGGTGACCAGAAGCTTCTTCTCTTGGGATCTAAACAGTCATTTTGTTTCACAGTGCAGGAACCCCAATAAGGTCATATAATGGGAAAGACTACAGCCAACAAGCCCTCCCCATACTGGCGAATTTTCCAGTAAGTATTCAATGATCCTCTGTTAAACAGACAATAAAGAAGCATCAGACATTTAAGGAGAGTAGCCATTATGAAACGCAGAAAGCAAAACAATATGGGAAAATATAGCTCATAGGAAACTGTCAATACAGTAGATGTAAACACAAAAATGTTAAATCTATTAATATTCTTAGAGAAATAAATGAAAAATTATATTCAGGAATTAACAGAGTGGTATACAAGAAACATTAAAAGGATGTGAATTAGCTTATGAGAATTATGCAACATCTTTTCTGCATAACCACACTAAAAATGCATCATCTGAGGATATTTCGTTTTGCTTTCTCTAGATCAATTGTGATGCAATCAATTGTGATGCAATTTAATTTTTGTTTTCTCTTTTATAATTCTTATCCACACATAACTTGGCAGTGTTTTTTTAAAAAATAATTTGACTTTTTCTAGTTTCTGCAAAGCATTCAACTTTATTGTCTCAAAAATTGTAGCTCCTATCTTTTTGTACTTATATTTTGATGGTTTACATAGTATTTAACTTAACTGTCTATCAAGAGTAAGGCCACATCTGTCAATGTAGGAACTTAAAACTTCATCGTCGTTGTCAGTTGTAGTAATAGGCAATTTTAGTGTACTGCTTATTAGGAAATGGCAACCCGCTCCAGTACCCTTGCCTGGAAAATCCCATGAACGGAGAAGCCTGGTCGGCTACAGTCCATGGGGTTGCGAAGAGACGGACACGACTGAGCGACTTCACTATTTTCTACTGTGGTTAATTGTATGGTCATGTCATGACTTTACACGCATCAGATTGACCTGAGCAGGTTTAGTCCTCTGGAAAAAAGGCAACATACCGGGTCTTCTGCAGCCATTACATCATTTCCAAGGTAGCTTCATGTTGAGCAAAAGTTCCACAGTTTCACACTTCAGTGCATCCAAATCTCTCGGATAGATGACAGGAAGTCTTGAGAAATAATTTCCTGCTAGCCTTGTTTCAAAATTCAGATTTTAAAAGATACTATCCTCTCCTTTAAGGGCAAATTCCTAATGAAATGAATTATATGACACTTGAGCAACAGCCTGAGGCTCCCAAATCAGGTAGAAAGGACTCTCCCTTTGAATGCATTTAATGAAATTATATTAAAATTAACCTAAATAGATTTTTGGTTGGGTCTTAACATGATGATAAATGACTGATACACAGAGGGAGCTCAGATTTGTTTTTTTAAATGTGTTTTACTTAAGCTCATAGTTTATCAAGTCCCTTTGGGGATTTGTTTGGTTTTGTGAGATACAATGAGCTCCAAGAGCAGTCTGTGCTCCTGGATGTTTACTCTGGAGTTAACAGACTGAGAAACAGCAAGAGTGCATGTGTGTGGGCTCTAGTGTATATTTCACAATACATATTGTATTAGAAAAAGTCATGCTTTTTAAAGTATTAAAAGTATTAAAGTACTTATTAAAGAAATATTTTAAAGTAAAATAAAGTAATATTTTAAAGTAAAGTAATACTTCAATACTTTTAAAGTATTAAAGTATTTATTAAAGTAAAGAAATATTCACTATGAATAGTGAGCTGTCATTTGCATCATAACATATAACATCATAATGTCACGCACTGTGCTATTTCAAAATGATCTGTCTTTCTGCTGCATAAGACCTAGGCTTAAAGGCAACATGCCTACCATAATTTCTGGCACAAAGTTAAACCCACAATAAATTATCAGTTGAATTGAAATAAAAGTTGGTATTATAATAAAGAGTGCAGGGTTTTTTTTTAATGTAAGTTCAAAGTACAATGAGAAGACCGGGCTAATAATTTTAAAATATTCTCTTATGCACAACTGAAAGAAAGTGAAGTCGCTCAGTCGTGCCTGACTCTTTGCAACCCCATGGACAGTAGCCAGCACCAAGCTCCTCCGTGCATTGGATTTTCTAGGCAAGAGTACTGGAGTGGGTTGCTGTTTCCTTCTCCAGGGAATCTTCCCGACCTAGGGATCGAACCCAGGTCTCCTGCATTATAGACAGACGCTTTACCACCTGAGCCACCAGGGAAGTCTATGCACAATTGAAGCCAGGTTTAAAAATGAAGCCAATCATATTTTACTTCTTCAATAAGAATAGAAGGACCTATATATAGAATCACCAAAAATTGTTAAGTCTTCCATGTAAGCATCACACACCAAATAGTTATCATATACTCAAGAAAAGTTACCAGAAATTAGTAAAAATTTTTCTAAATATCTAACACAGAATCTTCTCCATTTCCCATTTTTATGCCATTGCTATTATTAAGTTTTTTTCCCTTAAGAATATCTGATGACTCTGCAATTGATGCTTAGAAATTCAGTATACAAAATTCATGCTTCCCCTATTATCAATTATATATTTTATCCAAAAAATAAATAAACTGAAATCAAATCCTTTATAATAGTGATAAAAATTGGTTTTATTGTATTTTCCATAGATAGAAATAAGGTTTTTGGTGAAAAATTTCATTGCAAAGACAATCTACAATTGAATCGGTAACAAACAAAATTTAACTTTAAATGAGTCAAGTATTCTGCATCTGAAACTCAATTTCATAAACATTCAAGATTAGTGAATTTTGGTAGGAAAAAAAGACTAACAGAAGGGAAAAAGACACCTTTTTAACATAGAGCAACTTAGAGATTTTTTTTTTATTTCTTTGGGAAAACACACAGTATAGTTATTTTTTAAAAAGTCTTTTAAAGAAGACTTCAGTGTTTTAAATCAAGTAGACTTCAGACTAAAAAATATTTTAAAATTTGTCAAGAAATTGAAGTGTTAAAAATAGTTTTCTCCTTATTTATTTAATTTCATGTTTAAGGAAACATTTGACAGATAAGTTAACAAAATGCAAAAAAAAAAAAAGTTTACCTGCATTTTTATATAATAAATTCTAGATCTATAAAAAATTTCCTGGTTTTACACAAAGGCCAACTTTTGACCTTCATTGATCCATTTCTATGTTAAAAAAATACAGTATCAAATCTTTCTCCCTCCCCCCCAAAAAACTAGAAGAAATATCTTAAATTGTGAGTGTGTGGATGTAGCTATGCATATTCTCAAGCATACAAAGCACACAAACATCACTTTACTGGAAAAATTATTTTCATCATACTGTAAACTTCTCTTCCTCTACATCTGGACATTTCAAAATAGTCTTTGGTATTACTAGTTATTGTGCTTTGAGATGGAAACTTAAGGGATTTCTGTAGCAGTGCTACATAGACATTTTAAGATATAAATAAGAAAAAAATGCACTTGGAATAAGTTACAATTAGCTGCTTTTGCATAATTTTCAAAAACTACAGTGTATGCCTAGTCACAGTTTTATGAGAAAGAATATCTCCTTTTTCAACTCCTTAATTTTAAGGAACACTTAATCATTTTGGTTAAAAATCCATTTTTGGAGTGAGTCTGATGGATTGCATGACACTAAGCTTGGATGCTCTCCACTTGCTGAAAGGCACATCTTAAAGAATGGATTATACAGAAGTTGGTCCTAGAATAAAAAGAAATAAAACAGACATTAAGTTTCAAGACTCAGAGTTAACTGAGAAAGATAAACACATTTCAAGGTCTCATGGAAGCCTAAGGTAGACTTGACAGAATAAATATATACCATTCTTAACTTTTAATGTTTCTAAGATTTACTATGTCTGATAAAATCTTGTTGGTTTTTGGTGTAGGCAACGCAATTTATGCCACCAATGTTCAATTCAGAGAAGGTACTATAGAAAATGTTCTAATATTACACAAAATCAATGTGCAGGTAAGAATTGCAAGTTTCCAGCTAAGCTTTAAAACATATACTTAAAAACAAGGGGAAAAAAAAAAATCACCTTTCACATATTCCCTCAATTCTAGATTCATGAAAAAGTACAAAAATTGGGAAGGAAAGTATCAGTTTAAGTAAGAAAAGTATGACTGTTACAAGAAGCATTATAAGAAACTCCAGAAAAACAAATATGAACAACTATTATTAATAATCCACAGAAAGTTATCTGCATAAATCATGCTCTAAGATATTTTACAATCATTCTGCTCTAAGAGTATTTACATTGATACCTTCTTTCTTAACATAGGGTAGAGATACATAATAACAAAGTTAACAAAGACAGAGAAATTCTGATGGATAACATTAATGTACTGTTTCATATATTTTCCCAGATAATCAATAGAGCTACTCAGAATAATTATATAAAGGGGTGAATTAACTGCACTGAGGTACCTTCTGGATCTCCCATATCTGTTCTCCAGCGGCAACTGTTTTGTGACCTTTGTAGACACATGCCTTCAGCTGAACAACACCTTGAGCAGCATGAAGACATAATTCCTTCTGGATGTTATGCCGAATTTCATGTTGGGCAGAATATTCAAAGTACTGTGAAAGGAAGAATGCTGTTATTGACAAAAGCACCCTATATCCTCAGTTGCAAAATTGCCAGCAAATAAAAAAAAAATTAGCAACTCACTGAACAATAGGTATCATAATTACAAACTGAGTTTGGGGAACAGAAAAGATTGTGTCCTTTCTCCAGCCTATCACCAATAGTTACTTAATTAAGATGGTACTATCTTCCTCCCCATGTCAGAAACTGGATGCTATCAGGTAGGATGGAGGCTAGAACCGGTATGCCATAGAAAAGAGCCTGGAAACTTTTAGCAAGCCCATCATTCCTTTTTCTCCCAACAAGTGTTCATTCCCTCTTATTCGTCTCAATAGTACTTTCATTTAAACTAGTAGTATTTAAACATAGTACTCTTGGGAATTCCCTGATGGTCCAGGGGTTAGGCACTTCACTGCAGTGGCCCAGGTTAAGTCCCTGGCTGGGGAATTAAGATCCTGCGACCCTCACGTCATGGCCAAAAAAAAAAGGTGGGGTGGGGGGAGGAGTTTTTCATGCCTCAGTTCCCTTGCCTGTAAAAGGTAATTTCATAGCTCCTAGGTGGCGCTAATGGCAAAGAACCCACCTGCCAATGCAGGAGAGGTAAGAAACATGGTTCTATCTCTGGGTCGGGAAAGGGCATGGCAACCCACTTCAGTATTCTTGCCTGGAAAATCCCATGGACAGAGGAGTCTGGCGGGCTACAGTTCATAGGGTCATAAATAGTTGGACATGACTACAGCTACTTAGCACACAAGTGCACACATAGGGTTATGACTATAAACGAGTTAATATGTGTAAAACATTTAGACCAGTAACTGGATGTGGTAAGCATTCAATTCATTTTTAGCTATTGTTACTATTATCGATGCTTCTCTCTCTCCAAATATCCAATTAATTAGCTCCGTAGTCTTTCTCAATCTTACTCTCAGATGTTACCATCCTACCCATCCTTACTTCCACACCCTCACTTCTCTTGTTCAGGCATCAAAATCTCTACTGCAACACCTCCACATGTACCTCCAACTTCTGCTCCTATAACACAATCCGATCTGCTGCCAGTTTGTCTTTTGTAACATAGATTTGATCCCTTACGTTCCCCGCTCAAGTGAATCACTACTGTTGCTGAGATAAAGCCCATCCTTCTTCACTGGTATGTGAAATCTTCCTCTTTCAATCTTAACCAACCACTGTCCCAGTTATGCACTCTGTTCCTTTCACACAATTCTACCAAAGCAGGACATGTGTATCCACAACCCCAAGACTTTGCTTTATGGTGCTCTCCCTGGAATACCTTCCTGGATGCTTTTCTGCCTAGCTAACTCCCTTTGATGCTTCAAAAGTCAACTCCAATATTACCTTGCTTCTTTAGTTTTCCCTGTACTTGTCCTGTACACAAACTTACACTCTCCTCAGGGTTCCCAGAATCATCAGAGACAACTTCCACAGCACTCTATTAGAATTATGGGTGTAGCTAGCTGACTTCACTGTAGACCACAGTCAGGCAGTGTATCCAGTAATGACATCCATTATAAATCAAATATTTCATAATGTTGACATTCCAAAGAGAAAATGAGTGAACATAATTGATTTTCAATAGTGAAGTAATTAGTCTTAGCACTAATATTTATTGAGCCCTTATTATGTGCTAGGCAGAGACTGTTCTAAACCCTTTACGTGGATTAGAGTAGGCACTCCACAAACATTAGCTGAATTAATCTTGAGTTCCCCTGGCCTTAGCCTCATGCTTAATTTATCTCCTTCCACAAATACAATATCAGCCATTTTTATAACTGATAGCTCTTCAGATAGAGACTGAAAGCTCTTCAGATGGAGACTGAAAGCTCTTCAGAATGAAAGAAAGAAGACTTTCTTTCTTCAGATTGAAATAAAATGGGTTTAGATCATGAAAACAACATTCTGGCTGTGCTTTAAAAAAGATAAACTTTAGGACCTCAATGATGATGAAAAAGGCTGACCAGTACTTTACTTCACTCATAATATTTTTAAAAAAAAAACATTAAAAGGGAAGTTATAAGGAGTGGAAAATAGTTGAAGATACTTAGACAGCTAAAGAGTATGTAATCAGCTAGCTGAGAACACTGGAGAGACTTTCACTTAGAAACAGGACAAATGCACCAGAAGAGAAAGGGGAAGAAGCAAGGCCTTGTGTAACAAAGTGGTAATGGATTAAACCACTCTGCACTACACCAGTATTTAGTCAATTTAGTCACATAATCAAAATACTTATTTTTCACTTGGCATATTCAAATACCACTACAATGGAGTTTTCTGCTACAAAAAAATATCATTAGTCAAGAGAGTAGAAGGAAGCCTGAGGAAATGACCGAGTTAGATGATATCTCAGAAACATCTACCACTCAAGGAACTACAATTCCCAAAATAGTTTAAATGCAGTGCTTGAATGAAAATAACATTTAAAGTACGTAAATCAAAATAAAATCAATGGCCATGTCAGGGCAATAGAAGCCAGAGTTATCTTCTTAAGATATAAACCAGAAAATATTATTCTTCCACTCAAAATCCTCAGGTGGCTTCTGTCACACTGGGGATTAAATCCATGTTCTTAACGTGGCCAGCAAAGTGCTAATATGAGCAGGCCCCTAACCCATGTCTCTGACCTCATTTTCCACCCTCTTTTCCTGGACCACTCTACTCCAGCCACACTGGCTTTGTGTCTGCTCCATTTACCTGCCGCTGGCCTTGGGTCCCTCTGCCAAGATGCTCTCCTCCTAGGACACGGTTTCTCTCCTAACTCCTTCAGGCTTCCAGGCTAAGGTCACCTTCTCAATGAGGTCTTCCTGAACCTCTGAAAATAACTAACCCCACACATGTATTATTTCCCTACCCTATTTTATTTTTATTTGTACCTAAAATTACATATTTATTTTTTCCTTTCCATTTAGAATACAAGCTTCACAAGAGAGAGACTTGGTCTTCTTCACTACTATAAGAGTATGTGAGTTACATTATAGACTCTGTCAAACAAATACTTGTTGAAAGAATATGTGAGTTATTTAACCACTCCAAAATTTCTAAAAGATGCCCCCATGCTATTTAAAATTTTAAAATTATTTTAGAGACAGAACTATAAAAATATCTTTATGGCAATGATAGGAGAAAAACAGAACAGTGTATAAAATATATCCTCAATTTTTATGGTAAAAGAGATGTAATGCTATAAGAAGCCTGAAATAAATTTATAAATATTTACACTTAGTGGTAAAGAACCTGCCTACCAATACAGGAGACTTAAGAGACACGGGTTGATGACCAGATTGGGAAGGTACCCTAAAAAAGGAAATGGCAATCCACTCCAGTATTCTTGCCTGGAAAATTCCATGGATAGAGGAACCTGGCAGCTGCAGTCCATGGGGTTGCAAAACAGATACGACTGAGCACGCACACACACATTTAATGGTAAGATTTTTACAAATGAAGAAATATTTCTCATTGCTCCAAACCTTAATTTTTACTTGGATAGGCCCATGTTATTTCCAAAAGAAGGCAACTATTTGTATAATTATTTTTTCTTTTAAAATATAGTGTGTAGGGAAATTTCAAAATAGCAATGTGTATACCCATACATCGATGTATATGTACATACATGTAAGTCTGTATATATCTGTGTGTATCTCCATCCTATTTCAGAACTATATCTAACCATCAAGCAATGGATCCTATTCACTACCTATAGCTTTTGGGCATCAGCATCATCTACCTTCAGTAAGTAGATTGATTGGTTTGGATGAGTAAGCATTGGAACTGGATTAAACTGAGGCTAAGTAGAAAAACATGGAAGTATGTGGACCAGGAGATAAACTGACCCTTTCTTCTTCAAATTGATATCATCAAAGTCCCGTCCTGTTAACACAGGGCATCATGAGTATTCATTAATAATACTGTGAAAATCCTCTATGCACATCTTGGACTCTATACCAAAACACTTTCAACCCTGCCCTCCCCCAAAACACATACCAGCTCCTCTCCTTAGGACAATCTGTTCTCACTCCCACCAGCTACTTCACTAACCCCTATGTGTACCTTTCAAAAAATGTTCCCAGATGTCACCTTTCCCAGGCAAATGTATGGACACCCTAATTCAGATGCCCTCCTCCATACCCCCAGAGCACTCTGAAAGCTTTATCCCAGACCTGACCATCCTGACTCTAAATGCCAGTTTTGAAACAGTGATTTCCTGAAGGAGCTGGAATCTAAATTGCTTGAACCCAGCAGAGTACCTGGTATGCAGGGGTCACTTAGTGAATTTGTTGAATTAACAACAGAGAGAAAGAGTCTAATCTTCCAGGAATTAACTTGTAAAAGGCAAGAAAAGGAAGCTAAAACCTAGAAATAATATTTTAATATGTTCTCTATCCATAGTGACATATGACATTTTAGTCTTAACTAGTAAAACAGTAAAAGGGTAGTAACAAGCAGAGATGTCACCAATCAAGGAGAATCAAGAACATACATTAAAAAAAAAAAATCTGTTGAGATAATATTGTGGCCCACAAAAGTACAGTATGAACATGATATTATTCACTGTCTAATCCAGTTAAGCATAGCCTTTATGTATAATTTAGCAAAATCACCTGCTAATAGTCATGCAACCTTAAAGGTTCACACAGAAGATCCTGTTTTTGTTATTTTTATTTCAGATGGCATTATTCTATTATATTCTCATTTGCCTTTCTACTGAATGGGTAAGCAACATCAAACTGTTTTCAGAGGTAGAGTGAAAATCAAAATAAAGTACTCTGCAATTTCAATATTAATTGCCTAACTTACTCTAAAAGTATTTCACATACCAGTTTACCTGAACATGAAATTGATTTATGGGTTCTGAAAGACATGTAAGAACTTACTTGAGGTTGCAGGTACTAAAGAAAAGGCAGGATTTTTTGTGCGGTGCTCACCTGATTTCCCCCAAGTCCATGACACGTATACAGAATCAATGGTTTGCCTCCTTGGTTATTCTCTCCAACATCCAGACATAGAGGCTGACCAACACTTTTAATCTAAAGGGAAATTTTCAAGTTATAAATTTTTTAAAAATCTATGTGGTTTATATATTTTCTCAACTAATTTCTGAAAGTGGTGTTAACGTAAAAATCTCAAAAGCAATAAACCAGAAAGTATTATAGCAATTTTTCTTAAACCACATAAATATTGGTGGCAAAGAGTATACCAAGTAAAAAGGAACAGGAAAATACTCACATATCCAGATATAACAGGATTAAGGTCTGGCACATACACTTCTGGATAAATATTGTTCAGATACCACGTAAAATTTTTACACTGAAGGCGGTGCTTTATTTCAAATCTTTTTGAAAGATCACCAAATGATTTCTGGAGGAAGATGAGAAGTGAAGGGGAATGCTTAATTAAAACAGCACTGATAAAATACTTCAAATGCTATTATTTGTATTTACATTTAGGTCTTTTAAAAAAAAATTCTGGGCCAAAATGTAATATGCAATTTAACTATAGTCACCACTCATTCAGGCAACAAGTATGCCTGGCTGCTCACTTCTGGCTTCAAAGAGAATCAAGGACCACTGCAATGCTGACCTTGTGCTATTTTATTCTTCCTTTGTGCCACAAACCTCTTTCATGGTACAGAGATCCTAAATGAAATGCTGAAAGCAAAAAATGGTAGTGGGGACATTCGAAATGTATCCTAGTTTTATATACTGAAGTGGTCTATAAAGTGAGGTGTGAGAAACAGCACCAGTGTACAATGTAATCTCTTCTCCAGTCAAGACCACAAAGATAATAATAATTTTCATACTTTGGGAATATTTTTTTCTAGTTTTAAGGGTGTCATTTACTCCTAATAATATCTTCTAATGATATTCTAACAATAAAAATGTTTTAGTAGAAGAAGTCAAGTTTTTAATCAACTGTATTTTATATCCCCTTATCTTATTTAAAAAGGAATAAGAAGATATTTTTTAAAGCACTTCTAAATTGAAAAGGTATTTGATATAGGCAAAATTTTAAAGAAAAATTATGAGTACCTAGATAGGTGAAAAAGTAAATACTCAAGCTTATCAGTTCAACTAACAAAAATATTTTCTGTGCCAACTTCAGTGTTTTGAACCCAGGGGTCTTAGCAAAAGGCAGGAAACTCTAAAAGACTTCTGGGTAGCTTATATATTTTATCATGTAGGTCTATTTGCCCTAGGTAAAAACTGGTTTTCTGGGTCACTTGCCACTTTTTGGGTGACAAGAAATCATAGCTGTATGTAGTATCCACTCGCCTGCTTAGCCAAGCACCTTGTACAGTATACAAACTGCCCACTTGTGTTGGTGGCCCCGGGTGAAGGGCTAGCAATCCAGTCCACTAGGGCTCTGATTCTGCTTGGTACTGGCATGTTATAAGGAGTGACCAGAGACCAGAGAAAAAGACAAATGAGGTAACCAGATCTTTATGACATCCAAGGTGTTGATGCACTTTAATCCCAATATATACTTCCTTGCACATCGGCACGGCTTCTTACAAAGAATTGGATGCCATTTACCAAAGCATGTCCTTCAACTGTCTAGTTTAGTTACCACATCCAATATTGAAACTGTTGGGACTCAATTCTAAATGCATTAGGCATGATGATTCTACAGAGCTTTAATCTAGGACCGGTCAGTAGCAACCATACTGCCGTGCATTTGTTAGCACTTATTTCCTTATTTCACAGCTGTTTTGGGAGACAGGTAAGTATTTTATATCAAGACAGGGAAGGGGAGGAAGAAATGTGGTGGAGCATACATTCCATGTCTGGCCAACCTGCTAATCACCCTATAAAGTACCATGACCATTTTACAGTTTCAAGAGGCTTTGCCAAAGTCACCCTTCCAGAAAGTAGTGGAGCCAGAACTGGAAACAAAAAAGCTTGATATCTTGGTTTATTCTGCCACATCTGACACTGTCTCTCTCTAATTCAAAATGCCACTTAGCACCTTGATTCAGGAATTAATCACATCACCTAAACCAGTTGAAAGCAGTTCCACTTAATCTTATTTTCATTAGGTAAAATATTGAACCAAAGCAGTCACAAAAACTAAATATCTTTCATGTTAAAAAAAAGTAACATCAAGTAGAATGCCTCAATTAAAAAAATTATTTTTAATTGGAAGAAATTGCTTTACAATATTGCATTGGTTTCTGCTATATATTGCCTCAGGTTTTAAATGCAGTTTACTTGACTTTAAAAAAAAAAAAGAGAGAGTAGAGAGAGAAAACTGGCATCAGTAAATTATATATTTTTGAGTTAAAAAGACCAGCTTCAAAAATAATTTCTTAAAAAATATTTTATACTTGATTCAAACAAGTCCAAGAACATGTGAACTTGCTGTGGATTTTTATTGCAATTGTTTAGTTCTAACTTACTTGTTTAACAATTTTTGCTGCATCTGTGTTTCTCCTATAAAATATTTCCTTGTATTCATCCATCCAGACTTCTGCAAGGCGAACTTGGTTGCGAGCAATCACCTGAGTGCCTTTTGGGAAGGTATGAGGACTTTTGCTGCGAAAAACATGTCCAACAACAGAGCAAGGCATAATCTCCAACTGCCCACCACATTGCCATACCTGATAATTAATGATATTTGTTTAAATTTACAGTATTTTAGGAAAATCAGTGTTGCTTTTAAGTTCACCTTTAAGATACTAATAAAAACAAGAGATATATTACAGCTTTACAAACAGCTTTCTCTTTTCTCTCTGTTTACAGCTTTCTCTGTTCCCTGCCAATTCAACCTAAGTTCTTAAAGATAAAGAACTATCATTAGGTGGTACAGACACTAGCGACAAAAAAAGTAAACATATTTTCAGAAATTACCTTAACAAAATAGTGATTTCAGATTGCTCACAAAAATAAATTCTGAAATTTCTTTTTTTTTTTTTTTTTGGTCAAAAAATATGCAAGTTCTCTAGTATCCACAGAAGACCAAAGGCTCTTCTGCATTTGACTTCCACAGCAGAGTTGGAGTAAGTGGGGCCAAACTCTACCTCTTGTACATTCAATTTTGTGATCAAGAAAACAATTCCAGACAATCATTATTCCAAAGCACAACCTATTAAACTTTGTGTATATATATATATATATATATAAACATTATATATATTAAAAAATACCATGCCATTTAAGAGGGTCAAAAAAACTTATTTGCTTTAACTCTAAATAAAATGGCAAATTGCTAAATCAGTACCTATTCACTTAGATGTCTTGACAATCTGTTCTGCCATAAATGAAAAATCTAAATGTCATGTATGTGCTAATATTAGGGCAGTGATCACATTCTCTCTTTTAAGCAAGTGAGAAAGCTTAGTGATGTGTTCAGTTCAACTGTGCTTGAGATCCAATGTGTGCTGGGGGCTGGGAATATTCAAATGAATAAAACAAGACCCCTGCCCTTAAGCCACTCAAACTTGGCTAAGATAATCATTGCCATTATATGATGAAACCAGAGCCAAAACTTAAAACTTCCAACTGTTAGTTCAGTTCTTTTTCTACTACATTCCAGCCTAAGTGATGAGAAATGAATGACAAAGCTATTGAAGAAACTGAACTCATGATATCAAATACATACATATAGAGATCTAAAAGCTTTATTTCTCATATTAACTTTTAATAGGTATAGGAAAAAAGCTCATTTAATCCAAAGAGTTAAATCCAATGTTCTTTAAAATTATATGTAAATGTTTTTCCATTCTGACTCCCTTGATAGTCAACCAATTTCCTGAAGCACTAGATTTAATTATATTTATCTTGGCTGGAATTCAGTAGCTACAAGTGCATTAATTGGGGTTAGTGCCTGGACACAAGCATTTAACTGACTCCTCTTGTTACACTGGCAGCAATGAATAAATATATTAAGCTACATTTTAAAAGAAAATATATTGATTCTAAAATTTCTGACATTAAGAAAGCACAAAAAGTAAAGACTACATACATCTATGATAATCTGTATCAGCCAACTAGAAATATATGTTTCATTGTTTAGTATGTGAGCTATATTTATAAACTTACTCTGAAAGACATTTCTATATTTTCACCTCCCCAAATTTCCATTTCTTCATCATAAGTTCCAATATATTCAAAATAGTCTTTTGATATGGAAAAAAGGCCTCCTGCAAAAGTGGGTGTTCTGAAAAATAATCCATTGTCAAACTTTGTTATACAACCAAATAAGAAAAAAAGAACTATTTTAAGAGCAACTGAATCAAATTTACAAATAAAGAGAGATTACAATCTCAAGGCTTTATACAGATTAATAGAAACTAAAAATGCTATCTTCAAAGTCAAGTTCTGGGGGATGGAGAGGAACTATGGTAAGTATCCTTCCCTAGCAGAGCAAAATTATTTTGTCTTTGAACTAAGCTTAAAGATTCTTAAGTAATGATTATAAGGAAGACATAGTAAGAGCTCACTTAATTCTACTTCCTACTAGGTAACATCATGTATAAGCAAGTCCATAAATAAAGTACTTTTTTAAGCCTTCCATACAGAATATTCTTTATTCTTGTTAGCGTGAATCACCTTGGTGGAAATTACTGTAAAAAACGAAGAATGCATAGACATTCAAACAACTGACTATATATAAGACCTTGAGAGTAATCCTCTTACTTGATTGGGTAAGTCTCATCCTTCCTTCTTTGCTTCTCATGATCAGGAAGTGTTTCCCAGCCAAATGAAAGGCTCCAGTCAAAATTCCCACGGTTATGGTTACTTCCATAAGGAGAAGGTTTGTTGAATTCAAACGTGTTCAGATCTATGGATGCAATATCTGGGCTCACGACAGCAGTGTAGTTCTCAGCTATTCTGGCCAACAAAGGCTCTAACCAACCGTAGAAACACTCACCTGGAAAGAATACAACTTAAATTAATTCAAGAAAAACACTCCAGGTTTTTTTTTTTCTTTTTCCTTTTGTATTTTGGAAGAGAGTTTGCAGAGAAATGAGAATATCTAAGTCATTATTATTATTTTGAACATTTACATAAGGGAGATTTCTTAAAGGTTTCTTGTCATGAGATAAGGGTAGGATGAAAAAAAAAATAAGGCAAGATTAAGCATAGCTAAGGAGTGACTTTGGGGGGGAGGCAGTGACATTTTTTTAACCTTAAAATGGAAGTAAAATGATACTGATATATTTAAGTTTCACACTGTGTATTTCTCTTTAAAATGGACTATGAATCAAGGGTGACTTTTTGCTACCACCTAGCTCCAAAAATATTCTGATTTACTTAAACTCATCTCCCTGAGTAAGGCATAGAAACTGAAATCTTCATTTCTCTGACAAGGTCGTAGGAGAAAATAAGTAAAGGAATCAGAATATTCTGATTTTAGCAATTGGAAAAGAACCATTCAAACCAACTCAGCAGTAACGAAAGGGGTTGAAGAAGGGGCACAAAAGGTCAGATTCCAGGCCAGGCTGTCTCACATCACACACAGACTTCAGGAGATGTGGCACGCGCAGTCCCACTCAGGACTTTCCATCATCCAGCCATCGGCAGTCATGGCCCAGGAGGACCCTCAGACAAATCTGCCTGGCAGGGAAGAATGCCCAGTCTGATATTTCTGTAATTTTGGAACAGGAGAAGGAATACTGGAGAAGGGGCCATTTCCTTTTGAAAACACCTCTCTTGGATTACCTTTAGACTTTCCTTAAATGCCTGGTATTGAGAGAATACCGGAAGTGAAAGCTCTAAAGAGACTCAAGCAAATCCAAAAGCCCTTCTATAACAACTAGCATATGCTCAAAACCATTTGCTTGGTCAAACAGCACCTGAGGGCTGGCCAATTCAAACCTAAACATTCATACAAAGAGTAAAACTCAGGAAGCTTGGAGCTTGAGGGACTACCTGACGTTTGGGTAATACCTATGGTGAACATTAAACACTGACTCTAAAAATAGTCTTCAAGTACTATAATTACAATCATTGCCGCTGGAGAAAAAATTAAAATACAAAGAAAAAAAACAGCATCAATGAAAACAAACAAAAACTAACAACATTCATGGCAAAGACACCAGAGGCTATGAAGGGACACCTCTCTTTTGGCACAAGAAGGACTATGAATCTTTGAAGGGGAAAGAAAAGAACTGAAATATAAAAAGTAAAAGTATGAGGACTGGGACAAAGTTTACTGATAGGGTTGACCACACACACAAACAAAACTTTCACTCACTTTAAAGTGCAATAATCAAGAATAATAAGGAAAAACACTTTTTTTTTTTTTTAATATAAAACAAGCATCTGAAAAACTGTCCCAGGCATGGGTAACTCACTGGGGAAGCTGGTCACTGGAGGACATAAAGAACCTCAAATACAAAGGAGGTAAGATCATTGAATAAGTGAAAGGAATTTCCTACCCAGAGCTATAATCTGCTTGCACTATCATTGCTATAATCACCAGTTGGAAGCGAAGTTAAAGAAAATGCTATTAGACATTTAAAGAAAAGGTTTCCTTACCTTTTGAATTAGAGGGAGGGAGAGGGAAAATGTTACAACTGTGTTTCTCTATACATACTTACAGTGAGCATCTAAAAATGTGAGCGTTTCAGCTGTTGCTACTGTTGCTCCTAGCAACCTTGCAGTGATCAGACCTTTTCTCTCTTTTTGTCTGACTATTTTTACAATAGAAAATTGTTTTATATATTCCTCTAGTTTATCATGCAAGTACTCTGTAAGAGAAAAAAAATCAAGATTAACTCATTTCTAAGTTTATTTCATATGTAACATGAAAGCTAACAAAGAAAGCGCAAGGCAATGATTCCTCCATGTGTGTAATCTTAGTTGTACATGTCCACCCCTTAAGATTAAAAATATTATATCCTTAACTCTACTGAAAAAATTACATATACAAATCTTAACTTTTGCATGATTATAATGCATGACATTATAACACACAGTCATCCTGTCTGTGTCATATCAATAAATAAAATGTGTTTGGGAGGAGTGAGAGACTTCAAATGGAATAGACCCCAGGAGTTAAGAACACTCATTTAGAGGCCAGAGAAAAGAGACAAAGGAAAGAAAGAGACTGAATTTGGCCCAAAAGATATTTGATTTTCTTTTTAAAAAATTTTAAATTATTTTTTAAATTGGTATTCAAATCTGGAAATTTATAGAAAAATTCAAAGTCTCAAAAAAATTCTCTGATATTTAGCCAGTGGTCAAAATAACTTTAAGACCAAAATCTTGAGAAAAATACAAGTAGAAAAGTGCATGGCTACAGTAGTTTGGGAATATTTCTACAAAGAGTCAGCAAAAAAATTTTGAAAGCTCTAGAGTCTCCTGACACAGACTTTTTTCAATAAAAATATGAAGGAAGAAAAGGGCATGCAAATCAGTAATGAGGTTATAAGCAGGGAAAATCTGAGTTATGGGTGTGTAAGTCAAGATACTCAATATTCCTATTTGGATGACATACATACTATGCAAGAGTTAAAATAACAGGTAAAAGAAACAAACATCAGTCAAGTCACTAAAGTGTTGTCCATAATTTTAAACAACATCTTAAGCCTGTTTTTTCACATTAAATTCTTGATTCTTCGTTGAATATATCATGTAGTTCTTCACGTGGCCTTCTTGGGCCATCACACAGACTCAAAAAGACCTGGGAATATTGAGGATGCCAGCAAGCATCCTGGGTAAATGTTTGCTTCTGCCAGATTTCAGAAGCAATTGGAGGTGACTTTGACTTTATCTGTAATTATGTATATTTTTAAATTCTCCTGTAGTGCAGAAAGGATAGTTGCTTATTTAAAGTTTAAACATTCATGAAGGAGGTAAGAGTCCAGGAATAACATTTTGGGAAAAGTAAGTGTTATCTAAACATTACTGTCTCAGAGGAACAGATTAACTTTTTTAACACCTGGCGGAGCCTGGTGGGCTGCCGTCTATGGGGTCACACAGAGTCGGACACGACTGAAGTGACTTAGCAGCAGCAGCAGCAGCAAGCACCTCAAAATTAATTCTCTGAGAGACAAATAGGATTGTAAGTTGTCTTAAAAATATATAGCCATAGATATTTCTGCTTTAATGATAGATTCACAAAGCAGAAACATAAAATAGAAACATTTCAAATATCTTTACGGGAATCGATTTTTTAAATGGAGTCACAACAGATTCCTTCAATAAACCCTCTCACTGTTCACAAGTTAAGAAATTTTATTCACCCACAACTTCTGAATTTCCTGTAAATTCTTACCTGCTTTTTAAATTTAACCCCATCCACACTCCTAATTTTATGAATTTAAAAACACAAAACCATGAAGTCAAATTTCCTGGGTCTGATTTATAGCACCATTACTTTTAGCTATGTGACCTTGGGCAAGTTATTTTACCTTTCTGTACCTCGCTTTCTTTAACTATAAAATGAGAATAATAGGATTTACCCTCATAGGGGATTGTTGGGAGGATACAATGAAAGATTAGTTATACAAATAAAAAATTAAAGCAGGGACTAACTAGCACATTGGGCTTTCCTGGTGGCTCAGATAGAAAAGAATCCACCTACAATGAAGGAGACCCGGGTTTTATCCCTGGGTCAGGAAGATCCCCTAGAGAAGGAAATGGCAATCCACTCCAGTATTCTTGCCTGGGAAATCCTATGAACAGAGAGAAGCCTGGTGGGCTATAGCCCATGGGTCACAAAGTGTTGGACACAACTCAGCAACTAAACAACAACAAAACTAGCATATGGTCTATACTCTGGAAATGTTCATTATATTTTGTTTGGTGTCACGGGGTTTTAGTTATCTGTTAATTGATAACCCACATATTCATGCTTTTCCATCAAGCAAATTGAAGTCAGGGACTATGGTTTCTACTTCACAAGCTCCTTTATAGTAACTAGGGATACATTTTCCACAGTGGGTACTCCTTGGATAGCTCTCTGACTGAATTCAATAAGACAATTACACTACTATGCAAAGATAGCCCTTTGTCAAGAAAACTTTTCCAAATCTATTGTTGATTGCTATAAAGAATTAAAAAAAAATATTCAGACACTTTAACCAAACAGCCCTGCCGTTCCAGACTAATCTAAAGATATAATTCAAAAAAAGGAAAATAACATAAGCACAAGGGTATCTATTGCAATATCATGTTACAGTAAGACTAAGGGTTAAACAAATTGTATGGTTAAGCAAAATGTATCTGGTTCATTACTGTCATTAAAAGCAAGTTTTGAAGGTAACGGAAAAAGGCTAATAACAATGTGATGTGAAAATGTCAGATTTCAAAACTGGATTTCTTTCATGGGTATAATTATATAAACATTATATATTTATTTAGACAGTGATTAGGAAAGAAAAGATTAAAATGGTTGAAACAGAAAGATTATAAATGCATAATATCCTTTATTCTGATTTTCTTTCATTCTATTAATCTTGTTGTGCAATTAAATAATATAAGTTACTTTCAACTGAAGGCTTACTAGATGTACCCTTACTGTGTCCCTGTTGTCCCACTTCTTCAAAAATCAACAAAATAAAAATTATGTGAAAAAAGAGTTCAAGAAACCAAAGCAAAAGATTTCTAAAATAAAGTTCTGGATTTTTCTTTTTTTTACATAAAACACACAAGAAGTCTGCAGAACTTAATCAGATATCACTTAAAAATCCATGGACTTTGGTCCAAATAAATACAAAGAATTAGAAAAATACAGAACAAATCAAGCAATAAATAAATCAACTGATTACAATCGGATGGTGAAGCAACCTAGCTCAGAGGATTAGAGATTCAAATCAGAAATCTGTACGTAATATAACTTGAATCCAGGGAACTTGAACAATAAACTTCTCTATTTGGTGGATAGGTTTCATAGCTAAGTCAAAGATCTCTGATGAGGAGCAATCCTCTTCCATCTGGATGTTAATTTAGCTCAATAATATAACCTCTATTCACTTGGGCTATTTTATTTTGAAACCATAGGGATGTCTAGAATTGTGTGTAGAAATATTTAAATAAACCAAGTTAATAATTTTGTGCTTTATTCACTATCATGTCTAATCTGGATATATCTTATAATTAATTGATGATATATGACATAATAGGCAACTTTTGTCCCCCTCATGGTCTATAGCAATGGGAAAAAAAGTGAAAGTGGTAGTGGCTCAGTCATGTCCAACTCTTCAACACCATGGACCCACCAGGCTCCTCTGTCCATTGAATTCTCCAGGCAAGAATACTGGAGTGGGTGGGTAACCATTCCTTTCTCCAGGGGATCTTCCTAACCCAGCGGTCAAACCGAGGCCTCCTGAATTGCAGGCAGATTCTTTTCCATCTGCGCCACCAGGGTAAGCCCCATAAAGTAATGATTTACCTAATGATAGATAGCACTTGAATTTGAAGGAAGAATGTCATCATCATTTTACAGATAAGGAAAGTGCTCACTAGTGTTTCCAAAAAGCTGGAATTTGAGTTTAAGAAATCTAGTTCCAAACTCGGGCTCATTCAGGAACAAATTCTGCATTCATTGAAATAATCTATACCTGTTTGATACCTAAAATATTTGTAATGTTTGAAAATTCAGCAAATTAGAGTATTTGTCCAATTATCCTGTGAGCCCAACTGAAAATGTGTAACTTAGCAACTGACTATTGACTTGTAAACTGAAGTGAAAATTCATTAACGATTTTAGTTAGCTTTGTAAGTGGTATTAGAATATTTAAAAGAGCCAAAAACAAAACAGGATATGGTAACTCATCAGTAATTTTTAACTGCTCTTTTATATTATTTATATTAATTCATCTAATCTTTAAAACAACCCTGGGAGTTGTGTACTACTTATATATTTCTTCAATTCTAAACCATACAATTATATACTTTTTATAATCAACGGCATGTTAGTTTAATTGACTGTAAGGGTCTTTTTTCTAATGATATGTAAACTAATAATGTATCTTACAATAAATTTGATGAAATATGACATTTCCCCCATTTTACAAACAGAAAAACTGAGCATAAGGGGGTTAAGTAACTTGCCCAAGTTGCATAGCTTGTTAGGACCAGAAATGGGAATCAAAACAAGGCAGCCTAACTAAAGGCACAAGTATGTGCTCCTAATCACGTCTTTAAAAGAAAAAAATCTCACACTGAGGACTACAAAATTATAAATAACGGTGTTTCACACATTTATAAACTCTAAAATATCTGAATATGGACATCCTTGGATTCCCCTTCTACCCATCATACACAGCATCCAAGACACTATATGCAGGCTCTGAGGTGGCATACAGAGAGTAAATACAACCAAATAGACTTTGGACAACACCACATGGATTTACTCAGGAAATAATCTACTTTGCATGTACTTTCTTACCATCTACACTAGCATCATCCACCAAAATGATCTCCTTCAGCAGTATGGCAGGTGAAGAATATAGCACACTGTGGACAGTTCTAAGCAGCGTGGACCACGCTTCATTATGAAAAACTATAATGACACTGGTGGTAGGCAGGGGGGGACAGCGCTTAAATTTTTGTTCAATACATCTAGAAAAAATCAAAGTAGAAGAATGATAATGAATTTTATTACATTATTTCACAGTTATACCATTGCTAAAATTATCATTATTTTAACCTTTAACACAGTAGAAATGCTGGTGCATAGTTTATTTCTATGTAAGATGATCTTAATGCTATATAAAGGCAAACAGATCAAAACGAAAGTTTTACAAATAGACCACTCACCTAGAGATCATGTCCACTGATATTGATCACATGTTATGGATTAAAACATGCTATTGTAAGCTTTCTCAACAATATAATTTTAAATATAAATAACATTTCAAATAAGAAAAATAACCTAGAAGTGAGACAAACTGTAAAATGGCAAATAAGTGTAACTGCTCAAATATAAAAACCAAGTTCTTTTTTTTTCTTTGTAGAAATGATGCCATTCTCTTAATATCTGCAATTTTTAACAATGCAACTGTATTAAATTAATATTCATCTTTGTAGAGATTATCTTAAATTAGATATTTGCTAAGTATGTAATATTTTCTAAGTTTAATCAATTTTCTTAACCTGTACCTGAACCAAAGGGAAAAAAAAATTCGCTTTCTACAAAGCCTATCTTCTTATAATGATCATCAGAAGCAAAAACTTGTTAAGTACCTACCATGTGTCACATGACTTGCTGTGTTAAACATTTTGCTCCAGTAAGGAGAAAGACCCTAGGTGGTTTATGACTGATTAGTGATACTACTCATTTGCTAAAAAACATTAGTTATAAATAGATCTTGAATTCATTTTTATAGCAATGTCACCCTCAAGGAAAATAATCTTCATATGAACCCACTGGGATGTGGGTGGGTCTGTACAAAAATCTCCAGCCTTTGAGACTAGAGATGACCACAGTCCCTCCCCAGCTGAGGTGAGGTGGGGATCAAATGAAATAACATATAGGAGAGGCCTCAAAACACAGTAACATCAGACAGAGTGAACCTGGGACATAAAATATGAGTGGTTTATGGTAAAGATAAAATAACTGGATCTTTGATAACCATAAATGGTTGTACACTTTTAGAAAACAGGCTATGAAATCCTCCCACACAGTCAAAAACCACTATAGTGTGTGAACGATCAAACAGTGCTGGTCAAATCCAAAGACAGGGAAGTAAATCACGGTCACTCGTGGAGATAAGAGCCCAGCACAATTCCGTTGCTCCGCCAGGGCCGACGGGGAAACCAGAGCCCCCACGATGGTACTAGAGGCCTGAGAAAGCGGCCACCCTAAAAGAGATATACTACAAACTCTCACTAATTACTACTTTTATAGCTATACATCAGTATGACTGTGTTTCAGATCCTTTTCTGAGAGATCTTTAGGTTGAAATATGTGTAGTGATGAAGGAATTAGATTAGGGGTAAAATATCGAGAGGGTGTCAATACCACTGAGTAGGAAAAGAGGAGGAAGGTTCTGCATGAAAGCGATTTTGCTCTCTAAGACTGCCGTGATTTTAAAGTGTGACATACGTGTATAGCCAGAAGAAAATAATCGCATTCATTCGCACTGGTAGATGAAAACAAACAACTTGTTCTAAAGTGAATTTTGGATAAACTACTCATCTACTCATTAAAAATAAAGTCCAAACACAAACAACCAATTTATCTATCCTCGAGTTAAAATTACACAGAAACAAATAATGAAATGTAAGTTTGTATTTTTAATACATAAAGTTTTATAAAGCAACAAAGTATAAGTAAAAATTATGAAAAACTTCACACTATATTTTTTTAAGAAAAGAGAAAACCTTATTTGTTTTCTTATAAGCATTTGGGGTAGGAAGCTTTGAGATTGAAAAAAAAAAAACTCCCTATATTTATTTGCCATGTGACTAACCAGCATTGGTGATGAACAGGGAGGCCTGGCGTGCTGTGGTTCATGGGGTCGCAAAGAGTCGGACACGACTGAGCTACTGAACTGAACTGATATAGTATTAGTTAAGAAATATAAAAAGTTTTTGAAGATTTAAAGTAGGAAAACTTCACAAAAATTCACACTAGTGAAATGTTATCTTTTTATTCTCATATGACTTTCAGTTTAAACTAGGGTTTATTTGCCTAACTGATAAGTACTAATATCAAGTAAAAGTGTCATTAATGCAAGTGATAATAAAATTTCACAATATGATTTCATAAACCTCATTTATTTTGAAACAATTAGCATGCTCAATTTATGCTTTAAAAGTTGTTTCACATGTCATTTAAAGTAGTGAAATTAAAATAACTTGCCAAAGTAATTACAGATTCCCAGTCAAACCATTTGAAAAAGTTGGCATATAGAAATGTGCTTAAGTTATAAGTCACAAGACCATCTGGCTTTGGGAGAAAACTAGATCCATATTTCTAATGAGCATGTAAAAGATTAGCAATTCTTCAGAAAATGTTTTTCTTGCTGATATAAGTTAAAAGTATGGAAATATTAAATCTTCAACTCTTCACAGTTCTAAGTAGGCATTCCCGTCCAAAAAAAGTTTGTGTGCTTAGCTATTTTGCACTTACTTATTGATTAACATTATCGAATATTACTATAGATTCTCAATGCTATATTGGGGAAAAGGCTTATCTCAGGCTCACTTTGTCATGTCAAAGAACAAGAAGCATGCTTCTTGATTTGTGATGGGAATTACTTTTCAATCAACACTTCTTCCAAAATCAGTAAAGTGCCATAGTGCATTTTAACCTATCAGCATAAAAAAGGAACTATATGGTGCCGTGTTAGGACAGCTAGAATATTTTCCACTCATTTGTTTTTTCACACATTCATTTAAAATGATGAGCAATTTAACCTTGAATCATATACATTAGCATAGAGCAACAGAAATCTAATTTACACAGCTTCAGTATTGAGGGACTCATAGTTGGACCAGGTATTCATAACAGATCCAGAGAAATATGAAGAAAGCAATAGACCTAAGTCTACCAAAGTACATTTCTTCAGTCACACTTATAAGTTTAATTCTCTTATAACTAGAAAGCAAAATATGCAAGTACTGTTTACAGTTTGTCTATCTTGCACTTTTAACAAATCTACAGATTGCCTGAAAGTGCTAAAATTCGTTTTCACTATTTCAGTTCAAATAGAGTATTTGAATACTACCTCAAAGATAACAAAACAGTTAACTAAGAACAGAGTCAGCACAGAAGAATCTGGGCTGGGGGAATGTTAAGCAAAATACTGTATATTTGAGATAAACATGTAAACAAAGTAACAATAAAAAGCAATTCTGGCCTTTCAGAAGCTAAAGGGAGAAAACTCAATAAATACAAGAACTTGTTCAACAATACTCCAGAGAAAGAATTGCAGTTGAATTAGTAATTATGACAATATTGACTCTTAAAGGTTACAAAACACAGGGCATTCTAAAATATAATTATAGCACTAAAAGTAGCCACAGAGTCTGTGATTTAGCTCATAAAGTATCATTATCTAATAGCTCCAAAATCTTGGCACATTTTTAATATTTCTATTCTATAGCAACACAGAGAAGAACAGAAATAACTCTTCCACCTCCCACATTTCCCATAAAATCCACCCCATGTTTCCTGCTTAATAGATGAGAAAACTAAAGCTTTTAAGAATAAAGGATTTCCTTGTGTTTCTATAGAGGTCAGATCTAGACTTCTATTTCCTAATTTCTAAGATGGTAATTTTTCATGTATGTAATGCCTCACCAATCATAGATACAGAAATACACCCTCAATAATAATAATAAGCAAAAAAATCACTGAAACAGATTAAACAATTGGTATTTGCTGATTCTTTGCTTCAAAGCGGCTAAAGAACAAGTATCACCTTAACTAACACCCCTTCCAGGCAAACCCTCGAGATAAACACTAAACAATTAATATGCTTCAACATACTCAGGAGGTCGAGTGTCTGGTCCAAGATCTCGGTGTAAAGAAATCCTGTCACTTGCGAAAGCGTTAAAACAGTGTTTTGCTTCTCCACGTTCTTTTTCCTTCTGCTCTTCAGCACTTAAATTGGTTGTTTTGAATGCTTTACCAGAAGCACCAGGTGCATTAGAATCCTGAGGTGGGCGGTCAAGAACAGGTTTCAGTTCTGCTGCTGTATAATATCCTTGCAAACAGGGTCTCTCACCAGCATCAATGTTTTGCCTGACAGGTGCTCCTATTTGCATTTTTGGCATTGCATCTTTAATATTGTTTACAGCTTCTATCATTAAATCAAACATCTTGTTTTTGTTTTTCATGTTTCTTTCCATCCTTGATTCCTCTTTGGAAAACTGAACACTTACTTCTCTTTGCATTAAAATCAAAAATATTATAAAGAAAAAAACTACTGCACCAAGCTTCCAGAATTTTTTATGGTAATGTCTTTTAAGATGTAATTTTACTAATCGTTTTAGGTGAGCCATTCTGACATTAAAAGCGTGTCACTTGACAAATAATAGTTACAGTTTCCTCTGTTATGTATATTTTTTATCATAGATTTGCTGGCAAGAAGGTTCCCTTAAATTGTAATACCTGTAAACAGAAATGATAGATGGTATTAGTAGCTACTCATTCTTATAGGCATGGTTCACTTCATTCACTCAGACAACAACTGAACATAAGCTGTAAACAACATACTCTTATGGTTAATAACAGTCAAAGATACCTTGACCTCAAAAAATTACACTTTTGGGAGAAAATTGCTATCATTAACTATCATTTATTGGGGTTATAAAATATTAGAGATTTCTCTCCAGTAAAAAATACATTATTTGTTAACTCTGGCTACTATCTACCATATAATATGCATAGGTTTTATAAATATATTTTGAATTTAAAAAGAATTTTAGTTCAATAACTGAGAGGCCAAAGGACTTCATTAAACTGATTGTAAAGAAAGGGGTAATCCAAAAGAAAACAAAAGTACACTGACAGGTACTGTCAGATACACACCTAAAATAGTGGTTTTTAAGAAGTTCACCAACAATCTGTGAACTTCAACTAAATCAATTAAAATGATAAAGCAGCCTCACCACCAAGTAAACTGGCATCCTCCCAAATTTGCGCACCTGATAGTACTTGTGAATTTGACATAACCAGTAAAGACTGGAAAATTAAGATAATGTTATAAAATGGCTATTTTTCATAGATCACACAAACACTAAATCTAATAGCCAAAAAAAAAAAGAAAAGGCAGTAAGCTTCATTTGAAGTGTCTCTAAAGAGGCGATAGAGATCATTGAGTTATAAAACCAGTCTTTGGTGTGATAAAATCCTGCTCGTAGATGATGCCGAAGAACAAAGCAGTATGTTTATCAAATCCTAATACAGGCCACCAGAAGCAGAAGAAACAAAATGTAAAAGAGGACATTGACTACAGCCTGAATCACAGTGAAGATGGACTTTCTTCACAATGCCTAAAAAAATGTAATGTGAAGGGTTCAGTACATGATTATACACCAGGCACCATTATAGTCAGTCAAGTAATTAGCAGGGGCAAAGGGGCAAGGAAAATGCCTGTGCTCCCTAACCCCAAACATATTTTAAGGAAAATGTCATTTATAGAAGTAAAAGCTAGCACTTTATTTAATTAAATTCTTTTCCAAAGTTATCACTAGATTTAAAATAAGAAATAAGAAAACCAAGTTCTAAGATGGATTTTCCGGTCTTTAACAAGAAATTTTAAGCTGGATAAACAAAATAGGCAGAACCTGCAAACTTAGTTTGATATACTGTTTCTAATTGGACTGCTCTATATGTTTTCAGTATAGAATGGACACTTTGGTTCCAAAAGATACCTCAGTTATGATGTTTATTGCCCATAAAACTGAGATTTCAATATTTCTCAGCTTGGTTGCTTCAACAGTATCATGTAAAAATTAAAATGATCTCTTAAGCTTTTAACATCACTTTAAGATATAAGGAGTTTCAGAACCACCCAACTGTAGTTATGTCAGTTTTACTCTATCAAATGTTGTGCTAGGCTATGGCTATGAAAGGAAAGATACCTTAAAGGTAAGCGTCAAGGAGCAGAGGCCAATAAGAATGATGGCACTTCAACAGGCAGTGAAGCAGTGTGATATGATGGAGACTATGAAAGCACATGGAAGATAAGGAGAAATGTTAGGGAGAATTTCCCAGAGATATCACCCAGTCATAAGCAATGTTTAGGCTGGTGGACAAAAGAGAGAGGAGAGAGAGGGAATGGCAGGTGCAAAGGCCTAAGAGCAAGAAAAGATGTGCTCAGTCGTTGAGTACAGCAGAAGTGAAGCCACAAGGAGGAAAGGGCAGAAAGTAAGGCCAGGTCAGTTAAAGAGCAGCTCACACAGTACATCTGGACTCTACAAATTTTGTCCTGAATGAATGGAATGGAAAGTACTGAATGACTTTAAGGAAGGACCATAATCATATTTATATTTTTGAAAAATCACAAGTTCCTCAGCACCAGCAAAGGTAATGTGTACCAAATCATTGAGGGGAACGGGAAGAATGAAGAGGGTTAACTTAAGAGACTCAAGGACTTGAGATCAAATAGGACTTTGTGAATAAAAGGGAAAAAGAGGAGGTGGATGGGTAAAGTGATTCCTATAACAAAAGCAGGAAATATAGGAAGAAAGATAGATTGGAGATGGGATGTTCCATTTTGGCCATGACAAATTTGAGATGCTGGTAGGATTTCCAAGGTGAGTTCTCATGAGTAAAAAGATATATGGTGGTGGTGGTTTAGTTGCTAAGTCATGTCCTACTTTGGGACCCCGTGGACTGTAGCCTGACAGGCTCCCCTGACCATGGGATTCTCCAGTCAAGAATACTGGAGTGGGTTGCCATTTCCTTCTCCAGGGAAAAAGATACACAGGACTGAAAATTAGGGAAAGCTCTGTGCTAGAGATGAAAGTTTGACAGTCTTGGGGTACAAAAGAGTTCACCTACAATGAAGTAAAGAAGGGAGAAAAAGCTACATTTAAGGGTTGGGGGAAACAGTGGAAACAGTGGCTGACTATTTTTCTGGGCTCCAAAATCACTGCAGACGGTGACTGCAGCCATGAAATTAAAAGACGCTTACAACTTGGAAGGAAAGTTATGACTGATCTAGATAGCATGTTAAAAAGCAGAGACATTACTTTGTCAACAAAGGTCCATCTAGTCAAGGCTATGGTTTTTCCAGTGGTCATGTATGGATGTTAGGTTGGACTATAAAGAAAGCTGAGTGTCAAAGAATTGATGCTTTTGAACTGTGGTGTTGGAGAAGACTCTTGAGAGTCCCTTGGACTGCAAGGAGATCCAACCAGTCTATCCTAAAGGAGATCAGTCCTGGATGTTCATTGCAAGGACTGATGTTGAAGCTGAAACTCCAATACCTTGGCCACCTGATGTGAAGAGCTGACTCACTGGAAAAGACCCTGATGCTGGGAAAGATTGAGGGCAGGAGGAGAAGAGGACGACAGAGGATGAGACGGTTGGTTGGCATCACCGACTCTATGGACATGAGTTTGAGTAAACTCCGGGAGTTGGTGATGGACAGGGAGGCCTGGCGTCCTGCGGTTCATGGGGTTGCAAAGAGTTGGACACAATTGAGTGACTGAACGGAACTGAAGGGTTGGGGGAGGAAAAGGAGAAACTGGAAGGAAAGAGCAAAGGAATAAGAAAAAAGGAGAAACAAGGGAGAACAGACTGACAGATAATATGTCCACTTGATCAAGGGGATACAATCTGCATACTACCCTTCAGAGATGTTAATTGTTTGACAGTGGTTGATCTTTAAAAGTACAGAACAGACTTTTGGACTCTGTGGGAGAAGCCGAGGGTGGGATGTTTCGAGAGAACAGAATCGAAACATGTATATTATCTATAGTGAAACAGATCACCAGCCCAGGTTGGATGCATGAGACAAGTGCTCGGGCCTGGTGCACTGGGAAGACTCAGAGGGATTGGGTAGAGAGGGAGGTGGGAGGGGGGATCGTGATGGGGAATACATGTAAAACCATGGCTGATTCATGTCAATGTATGACAAAACCCACTACAATATTGTAAAGTAATTAGCCTCCAACTAATAAAAATAAATGGAAAAAAAAAAAAAGAAAGAAAAAAAAAAAGTAAACGTCATGAGACCTGGTCTAACGGACTTCAGTGCAAAACCAGAAATGAACTTTTTGCAGAGAATCCAACAGGCGAGTGATAGTCATGCCCCTAACATCTTTGGGCTTAGGATCTAGGACACATTCAAACTAACAGGGCAACAATGATCTAAGAAGTTCCAGGGAGATAAGGATAGAAAAAATACTGAGTTTTCACAGGATAATGGTCTCCAACCTACAAAATACAACCTGATCACCCTTCTCTCTTCTAATGGACTCATGAGTTCCATCCTTCTAATTCCCCATCCTACTCATAAACATGTTTTCTGGCATAGTGTTCATGCTTGACAATAGATGTAAATTAACCTATGTTCATCCTCCTTTCTGTCTGAGACAATCACCAAAAATCCCTTTCTCTAGTGCTACATAGTGATCCTAGATTTCTTCCACAGCCAGAGTAGGCTTGATTAGGAATTTGAGAAGGAATGAGCTGGTCTCATTCCTTAGCATGTTTTAACACAACGCAGAAGAAGAAAGAGTCCTGGGAAAGTAAAGAGTAGAGGGAGATGACATAACTAGATCTTTCTATAATAGTGACGGTTTTTCTAAAACATTTTATGCCAGAAGTTTATATTTGTGGATAGGGTGAGGAATTAGAAAAAAGGATAGAATTAATGAGGCCATTGGAAGTGAGTTCTTTTTCAAGGATAGACTATAAACTAGAGGAATTCATCAATAGTGCAAAATCTTCTCTCCAGTCCATATGTTCATCTACCTAAGGGAGTGACTCAGTTACGATTTAGTATAGGATATCTCTAATAGGAGAGTCGAGAAAAGCACAGAAAGGACATGAATTTACTCCTTTACTCGTGGTTGTTTTTTTGACACTTACCCAATATTGGTGACATAATGGGTACCCAATAAGTGTTTGTTGACTAGAAAAGGGATGAAAGTAGACCAAGATTTCATTTATTATCATAAATAATAGAAATAGCTTTTGTTAAATGTTAAGTCCCACATACTTTGACAGTTACTACACAAGTGCACCTACTTTCATTTCACTGACAAACATTGAGTCAAATAGACTAATGGCTTGGCCAAGGTCATTCAAGCAGCATTTCCCCAACTGATGTAAAAGCCTGAGATTTTCATTGAATTGTCTGAAATAAGGCCGCTGGGGTCAAGAATTGATGTTATAAATGTAAGGAAATAAGGGGAAAACCTAGAGGGGTAAAACTACAAATAGTCTCTTATCAACTCAAGTGAAGTTTTCTGGACAAATGAAGTTTTAAAGAAAAAACTATTTTCAGAGCATATTTTTGGAAATAAAGATTGAGGAGGATGAGACTGTAGATTCTGACAACAGAGGGTTAAGAAACTGAGACTGCTTAGCGGTAGAGTCTACTAAAGTAGAAAGATGATGGTTTGCTTTTCTCAGATTATTTCTAAGGGAATAGATTTTTTTTATCGATTGCTGATCAGCTGAAGGTTCCAACATAGTTCCCTCAGGACTGTGTATACTGTGCTCTTCTTTACTGCTAATGTACAGTATCACGCTTCCATTAATGATAAATTACACTCAACATGAAGCATCTCCATCACCGATCTTCAACTCTGGACACATGTGAGCAGAAAGCTCTTTAAAACTGCAGTGCCTTAGGCCCCATCTCTACAGAGTCTAATTTTATTTTACTTATTTTTATTATTTATTTATTCATTTATTTTCGACAGTGTGGCTTTTATTGAGAGGAACTCCAGCTGTTTGGATCACTGTGTATTATTAAAAAGATACTTCTAAGAACTTTTTTATAGCTTTATTGAAATGTACATGATGTACAATATGTTGTACATATTTAAAGTATATAATTTTTTAGTGTTCTAGTGGTGGAGCCTAGGCCCTGTTTTGTTATTTTAAACTCTCCAGATAATTCTAAAAGGCAGTGAAGGTTAAGAATCACTCATTTAGGTAACAAGACTTTGGGCAAAACTAGCACCTGATAAGGAAGGGACTGCACCTAACCAAAGACAACCATATTACTAATTTCTAATACTCCAAAGACAGGTTTTCAAAATAGACTCTTGATATAAATTAAGCAAGTTATTTTGACACAGAGAGATAGGAAAAAAATCCAAAGCAAGAATGACCCAAAGTTTCCTGAAAAAGCTAAGGGATTAATTGCTGATATAAAAGAGGCATAGAGGTTATATTCCAAATTATGATGCTGTAAAATCATTTCTAAAATAGTATTTTATTCCCATAATAAAGATGGAAAAACTGAGACTGTGAACAATAAAAAACATAATCCTAATTAATTAATGAGTAAGATGAAACTGGGGGGGGGTCTTAATTCCTATTCCTGGGAATAATACTATGTTGTTAGACCATACTACTTGCCAACCCTGAAGACCAGTGTAAAAACAGCCAATGAACCAAAACAAATCTCTCCTAGAACCAACTTCCAATTGGATTATTAAGTTTGAGAATTAAAAAAAAAAACCAGAAACTCAGCACAACAGCAAGCTCAGGCTATTTGCACATTAGAAATGATTAGCAGACAAAGGCTTTGTTCTTGTTCTCTTTCGAAAATCTTTAAACATACCTTCCAAATGGTCACTTGCTAATTATAAAAGATCACATTGATAGAAGAGAAGGGAATACCATAAAATAGTTTTTCAAAACTAGAAAAAAGTAATTAAAATTCAGATTTTCTAAATTCTAAATCCTTATAAATGTCTAAAGTTAGAAAAAAATTAAAATTCAGAGAACTTCTGGTCTTAAAAAATTAATCTAATTCTTAGTATATATGTAAACATTACAAAAAGGTATTAATAATAAATAAAGGTACCTATAAATGATACTTTGAAAGGTTAAAATAATATTCACAATTCTAACCGTCTGTGAGACTGGGTTAAAATCAATGAATTGTTCTCAAGAGTAAAAATATGCTTCCATCTGAACAGAAAACAAAACCTCATAAGTTAAAATAATCTAACTACAAAGCCATGCTTCCAAGTATTTAGACCATGGCTTCTTAAACTATAATGTGACAATAAATCATCTGGGGATATTGTTTAAATGCAGATTCAGATGGGAAAATATCAAAATAAGATCCATCATTACAGTCATTATAGTCATTATTGTCCCTCCAGGTGAAAAAGCACAAATTGCAAGAATATTAGTTGTTAGTTTAATTTTAAAATTTCAACTAAAACAATCTTCTAAAGCAGTGGAATGCAGAACTTCATAACTGCACATAAGAGTAACATTTAATAACATAAGCAGACAGTGTTTCTTTCTATATCTTGTTTCTGTATTTGTCACAATAAACCTTTACAATTTTAGGGATTCAAGGTCTGGTTACAGTTGAACTTAGTTGGCACAGAGCCTAATTGGTATATGAAACTTGCTTACAACTTGAGTTAAAGCATGCTATAAAGAGTTAAGAATAACTACACAAAGCAAGAAATTACAAAACTACACCTTCAAATCATAGCCTAGATTGTAGATTAGCAAAAGTAGACTATTGTGAATTAATACTCACTGGAGCTTTTCCACGCATTATATCTGGGTTTCCTCATTGAATTTAAACACAAAACTTGCCCTGATAATAAACCCTTAAGCCCTGATAGTTTAGTTGGCAAATGCGGGAGACCTGGGTTCAGTTCCTGGGTTGGTGAGATCCCCTGGAGAAGGGAACAGCTACCCACTCCAGTATTCTGGCCTGGAGAATTCCATGGACTCTATAGTCCATGGGGTCGCAAAGAGTCGGACAGGACTGAGCGACTTTCACTTAAGTCTTGGGCAGAAATTTTAGGTGCCTGTCATCTGCTGTTGAAAATGTTAGTGAACAGAGGAGAGGTAGGAAGTCATTTCTGTTTGTCTTTATTGGTGGAATCAAATTTCATGGTGATTTGCTACTTATGGTTTCTTAGTACTGATGATGTTTAAGTCCACATTCACATCCTTGTCAACAATTCTGAGCAGGAAGTAACTTCCGGATGTATGACAAGTGACAGACACTAATACAAAGCAAACTACACTGAGACAGCCACACAGCAGACACACCCCAGAGAGCCCGGCTCAAGACCACGTGAGATTGTGCTGGGTGACTGGAAAATGCCACCAGGAGACAACAAAGTGCATGAAAGTGTCATAAAGTAGGATGACTTTTGTCATAAAGCAGGATGACTTCTGAACTAAGGTATCTTCAGGTTGAGACAAAAGCCTAGTGATAGGTTTGACTTCCAGTGACTGAGAAGCACAGGCTTTAATAAGGAAAACAGCATGGTCAGACATCCAACTTCTATAAACATCTCCATTAACGTATCTTAGGTGAAAGGTTGTAGATCTTGATTTGTGGACCAGCCAACCTATCTTTATAGTTTGGAACAAAAAAGTAATTATGGAGTTACACTTACCCATGGGGGTAACTGGGTAAGTAGGAAGGGAGGCTCAAACACTACCTCCTGCCACATCTGCACCTATGAATGAATTTCACATAACATACGAAAGATATACTAAGTTGATTATTTATGGCATTCTAGAGAGTAGAAGAATTTTTCCCCCCTATTGGAGTAATTCCAGGAGTTCCACAGATTATCCACTTAACTGATTTTCCCCCAGGCAGAAGCAGTGCATTTTGAAAGATTTGTTTAGCTTGAAACAAAGTTGATGGCTTCCCTCATAGCTCATTCAGTAAAGAATCCACCTGCAATGCAGGTGACCCAGGTTCGATCCCTGGGGCAGGAAGATCCCCTGGAGAAGGAAATGGCAACTCACTCCATTATTCTTGCCTGGGAAATCCCATGGACAGAGGAGCCTGGTGGGCTACCGTCCATGTGGTTGCAAGAGTGGGACACGGCTTAGTTAGTAAACCACCACAGTTGATGGCTTTGGGGTTAGCAAGGAGACAGAAAGTACATACTGATTTGAACAAGGAAAGTTTAATCTATTATTAAGAGAGAACTGGAGTGACAGGGAATTGGCTAGTAGGAGTTAACAAGAATTGTAAAGAACACAGATATGATAGATAAAAGGGGCAACCACTACCCCTAAGCTGAGCTGAAGGCCCAAGAACTATCCCATACAAGGGCTGAGATCCAGAGATCTTAGTGGAGATGGGAGAGCACTGGCTCCCTAATAGTGAAAGAGTCATGGGGTGCCTTAGTGGAGACACTCCCTCTGGGGTCCTGAAAGAAGCCATTCTTAGCAAGGTATCAAACCCCGGAATTTCTAGGTGCTCAGGAAAACTTCTGGCTGCCGATGGAGCTGAAAAGCTGTCCTCGGCAGGAGTCTAGTGTACTTTCATGCACACCTTGGGCCAGTGTAGCTCCAAGCTAGTGCCTGAGATGAAAGGTGAACAGCCAGCTCTCTTGTAGATTCCCAGTGGTACATGGTAGGGCTATCGAAAAGTACAGCACAATAGCAAAATAACTGTATTCCACCAAACAAGATGCACCCTTCTCATAAGTGAAGGGAAAACCTCAAAATGAGGAGACACAGAGTGCCAACAGCCATTGTATCCACTGTTATGACTATGTGAATTACTTCTCCAATTCTGTCACAGTCCCACCTAACATTCTGTCACCTAAAGACTAAATTATAACCTTAACTGCTAACAACTTCTAGTGTAATACTAAAAAAAAAAAATGGGAGGAAAGAAGAAAACTGGTAGCAGATACAAATACACACATACATACAAAAGGCAACAGAAAAACGTGCAAAGCTACTACAATCCTCATTTATTTCATTGGCCATGAGACCATAACTGATATCCACGGCTTCCTTCTTCCACTATTCATTCCGAGTGAACTCTGTCTGCAGGCATTCTGTGCTGTTCATGCTCACAGATAAAGCAAATCCATATCCTGAATATTTGTCTATTTTAATGAGGATAAATCTCTGCTCCCTCAATGATGGAAAGTCAGATACAATCAACCTGTCACCCAGTGGCTGGCTGGTGCCCCTAGGCACTCAATGTTGATTTCTCATTGACTAAGAACTCAGCAGTAGTACTAGCCAGTCAACCTTAGAAAGAAGTCCATGTTGTGCCCACATGGCCTCTGTTTCTGCCACCGTGGCTACTCTTCATGGGCCCTCTGCATATGCACTAGGGGAGACAGGAGAAAGGCTAACTGACATCCACAGAGTGTATAATTCTGTCCACCTGACTATTAAGAGAAATAGATGCTCTATGGTGGGCATTCAGATGGGACATGAATTTCTTCAGGATCTCCCCTTTTTGAAAAGTCCCTCCTCACACCACTCCCTCAAAATTCCTTGTCACCAGTCTTCCAATCTTGTTTCTACTAAGTCCCTGACCATACAGTCAAACCATGAGCAACTGCCCATGGCCCATTATACATCTTTACTGCTGGCATCTCTCATTTCAGATGCACTATACAAATCACATCTACTATTCAAAATTCTGCCTACTGGGAGAATTTTCCTTCTCCACTGCCCTTTACAATGAGGAGGGTTGTAGTGCTATAGCTATCCACTCTTGAATTTGTTGTTTAGTCGCTCAGTCATGTCTGACTCTTTGTGACCCCACGGACTGCAGCATGCCAGACTTCTCTGTCCTTCACTATCTCCCAGTTTGCTCAAACTCACGTCCATTGAATCTAAGATGTCATCCAACCATCTCATCCTCTCCCACCTCCTTCTCTTCTTGCTCTCAATCTTTCCCAGCATCAAGGTCTTTTCTAATGAGTCAGCTCATCACATGAGATGGCCAAAGTATTTGAGCTTCCACTTCAGAATCAGTCCTTCCAATGAATATTCAGGACTGATTTCCTTTAGGATGGACTGGTTGGATCTCTTTGAAGTCCAAGTTCAAAAGTTTCAATTTTTCAGCACTCAACCTTCTTTATGGTCCAACTCTCACATCCATACATGACTACTGTACCTTTGACTAGATGCACCTTTGTTGGCAAGTAACGTCTCTGCTTTTTAATATGCTGTCTAGGTTTGTCATAGCTTTTCTTCCAAGGAGCAAGCGTCTTTTAATTTTATGGCTGTAGTCACCATCTGCAGTGATTTTGGAGCCTAAGAAAATAAAGTCTCTCACTGTATCCATTGTTTCCCCATTTATTTGCCATGAAGTGATGGGACTGGATGCCATGATCTTAGTTTTTGAATGTTGAGTTTTAAGCCAGCTTTTTTATTCCCTCTTTCAGCTTCATCAAGGGGCTCCTTAGTCCTTTTTGGCTTTCTGTCATAGGGGTGGTATCATCTGCATATCTGAGATTATTGATATTTCTCCCAGAAAACTTGATTCCAACTTTAGCTTTATCCAGCCCAGCATTTCACATGATGTACTCTGCATATAAGTTAAATAAGCAGGATGACAATATACAGCCTTGACATACTCCTTTCCCAATTTTAAACCAGTCCACTTTTCCATGTCCAGTTCTAACTGTTGCTTCTTGACCTGCATACAGGTTTCTTAGGATGCAGGTAAAATGGTCTGGTATTCCCAACTCTTTAAGAATTTTCCACAGTTTGTTGTGATCCACACAGTCAAAGGCTTTAGCGTAGCCAATAAACAGAAGTAGATGTTTTTCTGGAATTCTCTTGCTGGGTATCAGCTCTTGAATGGTACGTGCATATTCTGCAGACTCCTCTGTAACCCAGGCTTGAGGAATACAATAGGAGTTGCTATCAAAGGAGTCCGAGTCATTTGCTCACACAGTTTACTTGTACTTTCCAAATCTGTGCAAGCTCTGTCCCTTACATACTACTGAGGCTGAGGGCTAGCCCTCCCCACCAAATATGCCTCAGTGGCATATTATTTTGGATTAAAGTTACTTATGAAACATCCAGGCTTCCCTGGTAGCTCAGATGGTAAAGAACCTGCCTGCAATGCAAGAGACCCAGGTTTGATCCCTTCGACCCTCCTGTATCCCAGAAAGCAGGAAATAACTCTCATGTGAATGGGTGCATGCTCTCCATCTGTAGGTAGAGGACACTCTGTTGCCAGAGACATGGCATCTGGGGCCAAGAAACCTGTATTAAACATACACACACACTTTGTTACTTCTTTAATTTACTACTACAGCCCAAATTGTTTAGATTCTTTACTAATCAAGCACTCAAAGCCTAAGTTTCTTTGTCCTGTCAATTCCTCACAAATTTTATTGCTTCTTTGTGTAAAAAGTATAAAAGATGCCTACTCTGGCCACTTCTTAGGTCCCATCTTCTATGAGAACTCTGTGTGCATGAATTAAAAGTTGTTTCTTTTATTACTGTTAGTCTCTCATATCAATTTTATTATTAGTCTAGTCACAGGGACTCGGGAGGAGCAGAGGAGGACATTTCCCTCTCCCTGACAATACCATTTCCACTTGATGACAGATTGTTGCTGAAAATGGCCAACTTCATGGCAAGGTAACTCAGACAACACTCAGTTAATGATGAGAAGTCTGGTCCATATGATAAACTGACACCCTACGTTCATGTATTCAGGATCTACCTGGTAGCACACCAAAAAGTGTTTCAAAGGCTGTGTGTCAAAGGGTGAAAAGTTAGCTGAAGAAGTCAGGGGTTTACTTCAGTATCTCAGAAATCTGCGCTGTGATTCTGCTCTCGGTGCTTGTCAGAGGCTCTGTACAGCCTCTCCATTTCCTGTAGACACTCAGAAAATCATTGACTCTGCTAGGTCACACAGCCAGATTGGGAGCACAGTATGCATGTGTCCTGAACTTGCTGCACAGACTTTTCTTGCTCTGATCGTCTTTCAAAACTAGCAGCATTACAGGTTACTCTGGAGACAGGCTGAAGTGGCATATTCAAATGTAGTACATGTTGCCTCAAAATCCAGAAAGGCCTTTTGGGCACAGTGACCACTGAATATCCAGAAATGTTATTTAAGTGCTATTGAATTTTTGTGGGGTTGAATTATCAATATTACCCTCTGGTTCTCATATACTTTACTAAGTACCCAGTACTTCCTGCTCATTGGATACAATCAACAAAATAGCATCAAGAGTAGACCAGTGTGATGTTTTGTGGAATGTTGGGATGGTTAAGATTTCTAGCACAGAAGGACTAATCTGACCCTGAGGCAAAACTGTGATAATATATGGTTGGCCCTGCTAAACAAAAGCAAACTGCTTTCGGTAGTCCTGGTGAAGTCATCATATCAGTAGGTACACACCAAAAGCCAGGGGCTGTGCTGATTTGATCAAGTAAAGATACTACATCTGGGTCAGCAACTACAGTTCCTCCTTGGACAACATGGGTTTGAAATGAATGAGTCCACTTATACACATATGTTTTCAATAGTAAATACTATAGCATTATGCAGTCTGAGGTTTTTTGAATCTGCGGATGCAGAACTGCCAATACAGAGAAACTACACAGTTGGAGGGCTGACTATAAATTATATTCAGATTTTTAACTAACTGTTTGGAGGGTTGCTGTCCCTACCTGCATATTGTCCAAAGGTCAGCTGTGCATGTGGAATCAGCCAATGATTAGATTTATGGTAGTCCAGTCATTCTCTAAGGTCTATCCAACTTTTGCACAGGCCAAATAAGTAAGGTAAATGGAGATGTGACAAATATCACTAGTCTTATTTCAAATCTTGATGGTGGCATTAATCTCAACAATTTCCTCTGGGATATGGCATTGCTTCTGATCTACTGTCTTACAAAGGAGAAGTTTTAAGGTCTTCCACTTAGGTCCCCTACCATAGTGGTCCTGGATCTGTGATTTAGAAAGCTAATATAGTTATCTCGTATATCTATTCCAATTATACTTTGAGAAACTGGGGAAATAAGATCCACAGAGTGGATCTTCTGACCATCTGAGCACACTGTGAATCAGGCTTGAGCTAAGACTCCACCTATTCCATGGCCATTCTAAGTCCCCATTTTGACTGGTGGACCACAAGGATATTTTCGGTCCTCAGGAATGAAGGGTGAAAGGTATGATTATTTCCTTTTCCTCAAAATGCAGTTTAACAAATGGCTACAGGTTCCTTTGGGAAAGGCTTAGAGGAAGGTTTATGGTATATGCTTGAGGCAGTGACACAGTGTTCTTCCTAGAGGGGAAAAGGCCACCACTTCAATCAAATCACTCTCAACTTGGGAACTGACTTAGGTTTGGAAACTGGATGAAAGGTCATGACTGTCAACTGCGGCCACTAAAGCTTTTTGCTACCAGATCTAGAGCTTCTCCTGTGAAATACACAAAATGCCAGAAGTCTGTTGATGACTTTACCCACAAAACCATTTGAGGTTTTGGCCCCATTTGAGGGGCCAATGCCTTCTGATTATACCTATGTCCCTACTTTCCTTTATTGCACAGGTAAGCTGATTCATCCTTGGTGGTGAAACGCTGCCACTTGGTTCCTGCTGCTATAGGATTCCACCATCTCCACTGCAATCAGGAAGCCAATCTCGATGGGTTACTAAAGATAGCAACTATAGATTTTCTCAACAATGCAGTGGCTCCTTCATGTTTTTTTCTCAATATCTTAGTGAAGGAAGTGTGCATGGGGTCTTGTCATGGAATACCATTGGAAGATGGGTGTGCAAGTTGCATACAATGAATCCAATCAAACATTCCGTTTTGGGGTCCAAAACTCACAAGTTGCAGATATATGCCTGTCCACTCACTCTCCTTTTGAGGTCTCAGAGTATTAAGAAATAGGGGAGAAGTGAAGATTGCTTGCTCAAGCCTTTATCCCTTTGCATTCATCTTCCTACAGGTTTATGCACAACTCATTTAGTAAATACTTGCTCTCAAACTTTCAACTTCCATTCCTCTCTAGAAAGTGTGAGCAAACTCTCTGGAAAGGGCAAAACAGTAAATATTTTTTGCGCTGTGGGCCGTATCACCTGTATTGCAACTCCTCAACTCTATTTTTGCAGTGCAAAAGCAGCTATAGACAATATATAAATAAAAGGGCATACCTGGTTCTAATAAAATTTTCTCTACAAAAACAGGTGGTAGACTGAATTTGGCCCAAGGGCTGTAGTTTGCCAAGCCCTTAGTCTAGAAATTAAAAAAAATCTTCCACTCAGCATTTATATATTTCCCTTACTTACCCCATTTCCATTAGCTAACACATCCCCAGATATAAAAGAACAAAATAAATTCTCCATAAATCCATAACATTATTTGTTTTGATTATGCATAAAAGCAATGTCTTCCTTTAAGATTAGGCCAAACATGTGCCTAATTAGAAGCACATGATATCCCTCCACTGATTCAGTTACCATTTGAAATTTCTGCATCCTATGGTTAAAGTATGAAAAAAACCCTTTTAATGTATGTTTCAGTTGGAAATAAAACAATGTCAGCCTAAACATTAATTCTTCTTTCAACAGATGACCTCAAGTAGGGTAAGTTTTGTCAGGACGGTATCACACACTGAGGCCTATGAAACACAAGTTGAATGCCAAGCTCCATGTAGAGAAGGATTGCCATTTCCTTCTCCAGGGGATCTTCCCGACCCAGGGATTGAACCCAGGTCTCCCGCATTGTAGGCAGATGCTTTTACCGTCTGAGCCACCAGGGAAGTCCATGTAGAGAAGGGTAGAGAAGGGTAGAGAAGGGAGGGGTACCTAATTCTGTGGGATCTGTATTAACACTTAAACCTTCAGGCAAAGGGAAGAGGCTTTAATGGATTTTAAGCAGGGTGATGAACTAATCAGAACTGAAATTTAAAATTATTGCTCTTGAAGCTGTGATGAATATGGATTTCCCCACCCCCACCCCGAGGGTAGATGGTTGGGAAAGCCAGAGAGGAAGCTGAAGGCAATTAGGAGACTAGTAAAAGTAATCCAGGTGACAGCAGAAGAGGTGTGGAAGCTCAGGATATGATTTGGAAATAAGAGTTAGCTGAACTCAACAAATAAGTCAGCATGGAGGCTGGGAAGGTTGTTAAGCTGTGACGTGTGTTCAAGATAGGTTCTTGACTTGCTGAAAAAGACCACTTAATGACATGCTTGGGCTTCCCTGGTGGTTCAGTGGTAAAGAATCTGCCTGCAATGCAGGAGATGCAGATTCAATCCCTGGGTCAGGAAGATCCTCTGAGGAAGGAAATGGCAATCCACTCCAGTATTCTTGCCTGGGAAATCCCATGGACAGAGGAACCGGCAGGCTACAGTCCATGGGGGTCACAAAAAAGTTGGACACAACTAAATGACTGAAAAATAACAACATAATCTCTGCTCTGGATTACTTCAGGGATAGACCTGGAGCTAAAATAATACAGCAAGAGACATGAACACTAAAGGAAGTGATGACAAAGTTCAAAAAGATGGGTCATAGCTGAAAAAACAAATGTCATGGTCAAAAGCTCAAAGAAAACAATTTGCATTAGAAACCCTCTCTGCCCTATTAATTGTTCTCCAGAAGGGCCCACTTATTACCAGTATTATACACTTATTCTTTTACCCTTTATTCTTATCCCATTTGATGCAGAATCATCAAACATGTAAGGTCTCATACTACCCAAGTCTCCATCAAAGTATCAACCAAGTATGAGAATAACTTCTAGAAATTTATCCCACACATTAGTTAATACTCAAGTGAAATGACAACCTGTAAAGCTTTTACATGAAAGCATTCTTTTTTTTAAATTTCTATTAAAGTTTCTATTATGGAAAACTCTAAAATATATAAAAGTAAAAAGAAAAGAGAACAGCTTCCATGTTTGTTGTTGTTGTTTAGTTGCTAAGTCATGTCTGACTCTTTGCGACCCCATGAACTGTAGCCCACCTGGCTCCTCTGTCCATTGGATTTTCCAGGCAAGAATACTGGAGTGGGTCGCCATTTTCTTCCCCAGGGTAAAGCATTCTTTTTAATATCAAAAGGTTGAAGCAGCCTACAACTCTGCCAAAAGGGAACTAGATAAATAAATAATGATAGAGTCATATGATGGAATAGTAAGCAAAGTTAAAAACAAAGAAGCAACTTTATATGCTGATATGATGTTAGTTCCACAATATAGTTAAATGGAAAAAAAAAAGCAAAATTTCTTTGCATTTCAAAAACAGAGAAAATATACACATATTGTTTTTATTATTTTTTAAAAAAAGGAAAAGTATTAGTTGCCTCCAGAGAGGAAAACTGGGTATTAGAGGACACAGTGAAAGGAAAAGGCCTACTGGATGTTGGGGAGGTTCCATCCAAATTAGGGGGCACAAAAACAACAGAAGTCATGGTGTCTAATAAATACGAACTCTGTCAGAAATGTCAGCACAGAAAAATCCCAAACAATTGCTATGGAACAGGACTAGAAAGCAATAGTCCAAACAGAAACAAGAAGACAGAGAGTTCTAGGAAGGGACCCATGAATTTGATAGGTTTGATTAGGTGAAAAAAACTTACTGAGACAGTGTTGGATTATACAGAAAATCATATATGGAAAAACTAAGCAGGTTCTTTTTTCTTAAGCGAGTTTATGATTAACTCAAAGATTTTTTAAAATTCTACAAGTAAGGAAGCATGTTCATAATAGACTTGCTTGGCTCAGTGGTGAGCAAGATTTCACAATAACAAATACATACTAAAATGCCAACAAAATGTGAGACTGTACTGTGACATCTATTGGGAAGTCAAGGTAGGGAGCACAATGAGTATGTGTGTGAAAAGCTTAATATGTATCTACCATATGGGCAGTCAGTAGGTAATGTCAAATAATACATTAAGAAATGGCAATATAAGCATATTATTTCAAAAGGTAAAAATGGGAAGAAACATCTAAAAGAGGTGAAAGTGTGATTGCCTTTTCATAGCAGGATTCGGGGAGATGAGGGTTGAGAGGATTTCTGTTGCTACTGCAGAATCTTTAATAATCCTACTTAGTCTTATTTACATATAAGTCAGGGAAAGTATAGGATTTGGAATGAGACTACTTAGATTTGAATCTTGGCTCTGACATTTCACTAGCCTTGTAGATAGAGGCAAATTACTTACTCTTCAATTTTCCTATCTCTAAATTAGGGGGGGAAAACATGCACTTCATAGAGCAGCTTTGAAAATTAAACAATTAATTCATGTAAGTTCCTAAAATATGCCCGGCACATAACTGCTCAATAGTAAAATAGTAACTGATGACTAAAACTTATTAAGACAATAAATATTAACTACTGTTATTTGGTAAAAATATAAAGGCAGTAAGAACTAAAATCTATTTTTTAAACATACGAGTCACATACTAAAGTCTGCTCCTATTGTGAGGAAAGTTTGATTTTATTTAAGGTAATATTCCCAGGTATTAAGTAGGAATTTACCTCTTTGGGCTTCAGTCTTCACTTTAATCCATAGCTGGAGGTGGGGAAAAAGACCCATGAAAAATTCCAGTTACAGTAAGAGCTTAAATTGGAATCAGAAGGTAAGTTTTAGCTAGATAGGCTGAAAGGGGAAGGAGAGTTCCAGGCAGAAAGAATGACACGAAGACCTAAAGGCAGGAGGAAACTGGCAAAAAAAAAAAAAAAGGAAAAAAGGCTAGTAGAGCTAGAACAATAAAGGACACGCACAATAAAGGACAGAAATGGTATGGATCTAGCAGAAGCAGAAGATATTAAGAAGAGGTGGCAAGAATACACAGAAGATTAGGGCAGAAATAAATGCAAAAGAAACTAAAGAGACCATAGCAAAAATCAACAAAGCTAAAAGCTGGTTTTTTGAAAAAATAAACAAATTTGACAAACCATTAGCAAGACTCATTAAGAAACAGAGAAGAATCAAATTAACAAAATTACAAATGAAAATGGAGAGATCACAACAGACAACACTGAAATACAAAGGATCATAAGAGACTACTACCAGCAGCTCTATGTCAATAAAATGGACAACTTGGATGAAATGGACAAATTCTTAGAAAAGTATAACTTTCCAAAACTGAACCAGGAAGAAATAGAAGATCTTAACAGACCCATCACAAGCAAGGAAATCGAAACTGTAATCAAAAATCTTCCAGCAAACAAAAGCCCAGGACCAGATGGCTTCACAGCTGAATTCTACCAAAAATTTAGAGAAGAGCTAACACCTATATTACTCAAACTCTTCCAGAAAATTGCAGAAGAAGGTAAACTTCCAAACTCATTCTATGAGGCCACCATCACCCTAATTCCAAAACCAGACAAAGATGCCACAAAAAAAGAAAACTACAGGCCAATATCACTGATGAACATAGATGCAAAAATCCTTAACAAAATTCTAGCAAACAGAATCCAACAACATATTAAAAAAATCATACACCATGACCAAGTGGGCTTTATCCCAGGAATGCAAGGATTCTTTAATATCCGCAAATCAATCAATGTAATACACCACATTAACAAATTGAAAGATAAAAACCATATGATTATCTCAATAGATGCAGAGAAAGCCTTTGACAAAATTCAACACTCATTTATGATTAAAACTCTCCAGAAAGCAGGAATAGAAGGAACATACCTCAACATAATAAAAGCTATATATGACAAACCCACAGCAAGCATCACCCTCAATGGTGAAAAATTGAAAGCATTTCCCCTGAAATCAGGAACAAGACAAGGGTGCCCACTCTCACCACTACTGTTCAACATAGTGTTGGAAGTTTTGGCCACAGCAATCAGAGCAGAAAAAGAAGTAAAAGGAATCCAGATAGGAAAAGAAGAAGTGAAACTCTCGCTGTTTGCAGATGACATGATCCTCTACATACAAAACCCTAATGACTCTACCAGAAAATTACTAGAGCTAATCAATGAATATAGTAAAGTTGCAGGATATAAAATGAACACACAGAAATCCCTTGCATTCCTATATACTAACAATGAAAAAACAGAAAGAGAAATTAAGGAAACAATACCATTCACCATTGCAACAAAAAGAATAAGATACTTAGGAGTATATCTACCTAAAGAAACAAAAGACCTATACATAGAAAACTATAAAACACTGATGAAAGAAATCAAAGAGGACACAAACAGATGGAGAAACATACCGTGTTCATGGATTGGAAGAATCAATATTGTCAAAATGGCTATTCTACCCAAAGCAATCTATAGATTCAATGCAATCCCTATCAAGCTACCAACGGTATTTTTCACAGAACTAGACCAAAGAATTTCACAATTTGTATGGAAATACAAAAAACCTCGAATAGCCAAAGTAATCTTGAGAAAGAAGAATGGAACTGGAGGAATCAACCTGCCTGACTTCAGACTCTACTACAAAGCCACAGTCATCAAGACAGTATGGTACTGGCACAAAGACAGAAACATAGATCAATGGAACAGAATAGAAAGCCCAGAGATAAATCCACGAACCTATGGACACCTTATCTTTGACAAAGGAGGCAAGGATATACAATGGAAAAAAGACAACCTCTTTAACAAGTGGTGCTGGGAAAACTGGTCAACCACTTGTAAAAGAATGAAACTAGAACACTTTCTAACACCATACACAAAAATAAACTCAAAATGGATTAAAGATCTAAATGTAAGACCAGAAACTATAAAACTCCTAGAGGAGAACAAAGGCAAAACACTCTCCGACATAAATCACAGCAAGATCCTCTATGACCCACCTCCAAGAATATTGGAAATAAAAGCAAAACTAAACAAATGGGACCTAATGAAACTTAAAAGCTTTTGCACTACAAAGGAAACTATAAGTAAGGTGAAAAGACAGCCCTCAGATTGGGAGAAAATAATAGCAAATGAAGAAACAGACAAAGGATTAATCTCAAAAATATACAAGCAACTCCTGCAGCTCAATTCCAGAAAAATAAATGACCCAATCAAAAAATGGGCCAAAGAACTAAACAGACATTTCTCCAAAGAAGACATACAGATGGCTAACAAACACATGAAAAGATGCTCAACATCACTCATTATCAGAGAAATGCAAATCAAAACCACAATGAGGTACCATTATACACCAGTCAGGATGGCTGCTATCCAAAAGTCTACAAGCAATGAATGCTGGAGAGGGTGTGGAGAAAAGGGAACCCTCTTACACTGTTGGTGGGAATGCAAACTAGTACAGCCACTATGGAAAACAGTGTGGAGATTTCTTAAAAAACTGGAAATAGAACTGCCATATGACCCAGCAATCCCACTTCTGGGCATACACACTGAGGAAACCAGATCTGAAAGAGACACGTGCACCCCAATGTTCATCACAGCACTGTTTATAATAGCCAGGACATGGAAGCAACCTAGATGCCCATCAGCAGATGAATGGATAAGGAAGCTGTGGTACATATACACCATGGAATATTACTCAGCCATTAAAAAGAATTCATTTGAATCAGTTCTAATGAGATGGATGAAACTGGAGCCCATTATACAGAGTGAAGTAAGCCAGAAAGATAAAGAACATTACAGCATAGTAACACATATATATGGAATTTAGAAAGATGGTAATGATAACCCTATATGCAAAACAGAAAAAGAGACACAGATGTACAGAACAGACTTTTGAACTCTGTGGGAGAAGGTGAGGGTGGGATGTTTCGAAAGAACAGCATGTATATTATCTATAGTGAAACAGATCACCAGCCCAGGTGGGATGCATGAGACAAGTGCTCAGGCCTGGTGCACTGGGAAGACCCAGAGGAATCGGGTGGAGAGGGAGGTGGGAGGGGGGATCGGGATGGGGAATATATGTAACTCCATGGCTGATTCATGTCAATGTATGACAAAACCCACTGAAATATTGTGAAGTAATTAGCCTCCAACTAATAAAAAAATAAATAAATACATCCTAAAAAAAAAAAGAATACACAGAAGAACTATACAAAAAAGATCTTCACGACCCAGATAATCACGATGGTGTGATCACTCACCTAGAGCCAGACATCCTGGAATGTGAAGTCAAGTGGGCCTTAGGAAGCATCACTAAGAAAAAAAGCTAGTGGCTGAAGGAATTCCAGTTGAGCTATTTCAAATCCTCAAAGATGATGCTGTTAAAATGCTGCACTCAATATGCCAGCAAATTTGGAAAACTCAGCAGTGGCCACAGGACTGGAAAAGGTCAGTTCAAATACCAAAGAAAGGCAATAACAAAGAATATTCAAACTACCGCACAATTGCACTCATCTCACATGCTAGCAAAGTAATGCTCAAAATTCTCCAAGCCAGGCTTCAACAGTACGTGAACCGTGAACTTCCAGATTTTCAAGCTGGATTTAGAAAAGGCAGAGGAACCAGAGATCAAATTGCCAACATCTATTGGATCATCAAAAAAACAAGAGAGTTCCAGAAACACATCTACTTCTGCTTTACTGACTACGCCAAAGCCTTTGACTGTGTGGATCACAACAATCTGTGGAAAATTCTTAAAGAATTGGAAATACCAGACCACTTTACCTGCCTCCTAAGAAACCTGTATGCAGGTCAAGAAGCAACAGTTAGAACCAGACAAAGAACAATGGACTGGTTCAAAATTGGGAAAGGAGTATGTCAAGGCTGTATATTGTCACCCTGCTTATTTAACTTATATGCAGAGTACATCATGCAAAATACTGGGCTGGATAAAGTAAAGTTGGAATCAAGTTTTCTGGGAGAAATATCAATAACCTCAGATATGCAGATGACACCACCCTTATGACAGAAAGCATGGGAGAAGATGGGAGAAGAGGATGACAAAGGATGAGATGGTTGGACGGCATCACTGACTCAATGGACATGAGTTTGAGCAAGCTCTGGGAGTTGATGGACAGGGAAGCCTGGCGTGTTGCAGTCCATGGGGTCACAAAGAGTCAGACACGACTGAGTGACTAAACTGAAATGAGAGCCTGAGCAGAGAGTGATGATGAGAGAGATGTGCTCTAGGCAGGAACTAAATCAAGCCAGGTCTTTAGGCCATCTTAAGGAGATTGACTTATCCTGAGGCAATGAAAGGCTTTAAGCAGCAGGGCAAGAAGACCAATATTCTGAGAAGATCCCTCTAGGTACCCTGAGAAGGAGCAACTAGAAAGAAGTTCACAGAGGCAACAGGGAGGACATTGCAAAAGTTCAGGCAAGAGATGCTAGTGCTAGGAATAGAGAAAAGTAGATGGATTTGAGAAATATTTATTTAAGAGGTAAAACTGACAGAACTTGGTGAAGGGAGACTTCCAGGAAGGAATCTTTCATCTTTTTTTTTTTTTCTCAGTTCAGTTCAGTTCAGTCGCTCAGTCATGTCTGACTCTTTGCAACCCCATGAACTGCAGCACGCCAGGCCTCCCTGTCCGTCACCAACTCGTGGAGTCCACCCAAACCCATGTCCATCCAGTCGGTGATGCCATCCAATCATCTCATCCTGCCTTCAATCTTTCCCAAAATCAGGGTCTTTTCCAATGAGTCAGCTCTTCGCATCAGGTGGCCAAAGTACTGGAGTTTCAGCTTCAATATCAGTCCTTCCAATGAACACCCAGGACTGATCTCCTTTAGGATGGACTGGTTGGATCTCCTTGCAGACCAAGGGACTCTCAAGAGTCTTCTCCAACACCACAGTTCAAAAGCATCAATTCTTCAGCACTCAGCTTTCTTTATAGTCCAACTCTCACATCCATACATGACCACTGGAAAAACCATAGCCTTGACTAGACGAACCTTTGTTGACAAAGTGATGTCTCTGCTTTTTAATATGCTATCTAGGTTGGTCATAACTTTCCTTCCAAGGAGTGCTTACTCCTTTTAATTTCATGGCTGGTCTAGTCTAATTACATTATACTCTTTACTTGAAAGCTGATCTAAACTTCTCACCAATACAAATGTACTCAATTGTAGAATATTTGCAAACAAAAGCTGCAAGGCATTTCAATCACAAAATTAACTTTTCACTTCTAAATGGTAAAACCCAGATCTTGGAACAGAACCAAAACACACAAAAATAACAATGAATTCAAAGAAATCAGATGGAAATAATAGCAATATAAATTAAATATCCTAATTAAGTATATTTCCTACTTCAATATCTATTAAAAAAAGCAAATATACTTCCTGCCCAATGCCTCTCTCTCCTTTCTGTGCCATTTTTACTCCAAGATTATTATTCCATAATAGTTTAAGTGGAAAGAGAAATTTTACATGTTTTGCAAATAATTTATTAATAAAACTGTGTGTGAGTTCACAGGTGAGCCAGCAGACTATATTATGTCACATATATAAGTCACATGATAAAAAGACACCTCACCCAGCTCAGGTGTATGCGGAGGTATGTTGGTCAGGGTGTGCAGTACCCTAAATGAGGTGAGACCTCAGCTGACTCCTAAGAATCAGAAAAAGTTATAGAGGTAAACATTAGAGGGAAGGTGCTTTGAGCAGTGCAGAGAACAAAAACAAACAAACAAAACCAATGACATCTGTTGCTGAAATAAAAAATTCTGAGTATAAATCTATAGTTAAACGAGGGTCATATTTGGTGGGGCCATTTTAAGGGCCATAGATTCTCTATCCTGTGAGCTGTGAAAAGTCATTACCTGACTTGAAGCAGAGGAGAGAGAAGTTCAGGTTTATAATTTTAAAGAGATTAGCACCTCAGGGTTCTTCTGAGGATGGATTTGAGCTTAACACTATCCATCGAGATACCAGGTGGCAGGTGACTATGGTACCCAAGACAAAAGGTGATGAGACCCTGAACTAGAGCAATAGAAGTAGGAGAGGAATTTGTGAAAAAAGAAGGTGGAAAACCTTAAAGAGATTCAGTATTCTGATAGTTCTAGAAGCTAAAATGAGAGTAAAAAATGACCTTTGGATTTCTGGCATGACATCTGGATGGTGATACAGATCAATAACCCCTTCTCCAAAATCCCAGGAGCCTAATATGTCTCAAAAATCGAGACATTTTGGATGTTAGAAAGGAGATGTGGTTTACATACCCAATATAACAGAGTGTCCCCCAGCAGCACTGGAATGGTACCATGTAGTCAAACACAGAGGGGCTTCCCAGGTGGAGCGAGTGGTAAAGAATCTGCCTGCCTATGCAGGAGACGTAAGAGAGGAGGGCTTAATCCCCGGGTCAGGAAGATCCCCTGGAAAAGGGCCTGTCAACCCACTCCAGTATTCTTTCCTGGAGAATCCCATGGACAGAGGAGCCTAGAGGGCTAAGTCCACAGGGTCGCACAGAGTCGGACAGGACTGAAGTGACTTAGCACACACATAATCAAGCATAGAACTATTTCTTCAGCCAGACACATCCACCAAGCAGAGTGATGATAATCGGCGTCCTGACAATTCACTCAGGTTTCACGGCAAATGCATTGAATTCTACTGACAAATGAGTTAACCAAAAAAATTTTTTTAACAGAGATTCTTTTGGTTTTGGAATTGTGGATAAGATACAGTAAATGTGAAGTAATTAACCTCCAACTAATAAAATAAATAAATAAAAAAATTTAAAAAAAAAGATACAGTAAATGTACTAATGCTCATAAAGAAGATACAGGAAGTAAAAGAGGTCGTCTTTTGTTGTTGCTGCTGCTGTTTTGATGGGATGAAGGTTCTGGTTTACACATGTATAATCTCAGGTAATTATGACATCTCAAAGATGTCCAGCAGGCAATGGTATAGATGAGATGAAAAAACTAGTTTGGACAGTTTGAAACTGAAACAATTATAGGGGAAAAATGTATACTTGGGAAAATAATCTCTGTTTAGTGCCAAAAATATGAGGCCAACCCAGAGAATGACTGAAGATTTCATCTAATTGCTAGTAGTCACTAATGACCTAGAATTCAGAGTCCTACTTGTCTCTGCTTTGCCATAAGTTAATGCATGTTGGTCTTTTGTCTTTACTGGCACTGATTTGAATTCATTGCTGCTATTGGCCCCATGTTGTGTTTTGATTATTCAAATTATATCAAACTAATCATTCTGATCCTAAATAGATGCATAGATAGGTGATTAAAAATATTTCTTTCTCAATATGATTTTACAGTCATAAAAGATCTGGCATAAAAATATATTTTTATATTCTATGGACCAAAAAGTTAAATATGTCTGAAGATGATCTGGGCATTAATCATTTCTAAAATCTTAAAACAGTAATTTTGCTTTTGGAGAAAGATTCCTTTTACCAGGAATCTGAAGGCAGATTAAAATTAAAAGCTTCTATGGAAGGCTTAATCATCCAATCAGAACTTTCAAGCCTACATCCCTACAGGTCCTTTAGGGATCCAATCAAATTTCTCAATTTCCCAATCTAGTCTTTGCGGGGGTGGGAAAATGGTATGATTTCTACAATATGTCTTATATTTGTTTCATAGTAAAAGGAAAATATATGTTAACAAACTATAAACCAAAGAATAAACTTGCCAGTTTACTATAATAATTTTTTTCAGACTCCACCCAGCATATAACTCAGCCATAAATGTTAGCACTTAGAGCAGGACAGAGTTCTTTTTCTCTCTCAAGCTTTCATTTGATAATAGTTACCACCGAAATCCCTTCAGAAAAACCTTTCCAGTTTTTCCTGTCCCCAAACATACCACAATATACTGAGAACCCATTTAAGATACAATGATGTACAATAAGGTTTCATGCAGTTCCTAATGTTTGAGAGATTTGGTCTAGCACCAGGTCCTAGAGCCTCTAGCCATCCAATAAATGTTTCAAAAGGATTACAGTATAATTTTATACATTTTTAAAAGTACAGTTTGATTTTCTTCCCCGTGAATGTGTGTGCATGAGACACAAACTGCTAGAAAAATCAGCCTTAAAAAAATGTAAATTCAATAGAACATTACTGTTTTTATTGTAGGTTCCAGTCCATCTGTGCCCATAAAATCAATGCAGTGTTTTAAGACCAATATTTTTTAAAGTAAATAATAGAGAACATCCAGTTGTAAGGTTAAGTACTGCCTTGTAAACCTTGCTTCATTTATATACACACATACTTCAGTCTATTGTATTGAAGAATAGAATGCAATTCTGAGGACTGCAGTCCAAAAAAAAAAAGTTTTAAAAACACTGATGTTTTATTGGCTTAAAATAAAATACATTTTAAGCCAATATAATAAAAGATCAGAAGACTAAATTATGTTGTCCAAGTTGACTCAAAAAATTAAATGTGGCTCTGAAATACGAAGGAAGGATTAAAAATCTCAATGTCATCATCAATACACATGTGCCCACAGTGACAGAAAAGATTGACAGCCTCAGTCTCCCTGAAGTCAGGCATCATCTGGACAGTAGAAATTAGAGTAAATCAGAGCTGGACAAAGAACAACTGACTGTTCTGTAATTACAAAGGACTTACAAACTATATGAAAGACAGAAAGATAAACATCTTAAGATAAATGAGAAGGTGGGTAGTGAAAAGAAAAGATAACATGTGTCTTGAGTCAGGTCACTCAAATAAGGCCATGTCTACTATTAATTTGCTAGGTGAACTGAAGTTAGAATCTCTTCTCAGCTTCAGTTCATCACAAAATGGATGGGTTGGCTGGATATCCAAAGTGAGAAGGGGATCCTAAGAAGGGTAGGGCTAGAAGGGATTCCTGACTTAAGTCCTCATTATCTTAATCTAGGGAAGTATTATTTTTTCTATTTTTACAGAGAGTTTAAATGAGACACAGTTACTCTAGATAATGCAGATATGTTACATTTCTCTCTAGAATTAAGAGTAAAGATAATCTAATAACATCTGGCCCAATAATCAATAAGATTAAATTAATAACATACACTCAGAGAGCAATGTGTGTGTGTGCTCAGTTGCTCAGTCCTGTCAGACTATGATCCTGCAGACTGTAGTCTGCCAGGCTCCTCTATCCTTGGGATTCCCAGGCACGAATACCTGAATGGGTTGCCATTTCCTTCTCCAGGGGATCTTTCCCACTCAGGGATCAAACTCTCATCTGCGCTGGCAGATAGATTCTTTACCACTGACCCACCTGTGAAGCCCCTCAGACAGAGCAATACCCATGTCTAATTTTTAAACAGTATTTAGCACATATATTTCTCTGTATGGCGAGAACATTAAGAGGGAAGGTGAGGCTCTTTTATGAAAAGCAAAACGCACTGGTTAAAGCTATCATTAATAATAATCTCCTATTGTGCTGTGATTGAATTTTAACTTTAAGTGTCTTAAAAAAACCATTTGTGTTTCCTTAGGCATTTTATGTTAAGTGTTCAATTTAAACTATGTTTAAAAAATTAGCAAAGATAGAACTAAAAAAATCTAGACAGTGAGACAGTTTATTATTAAAATTTCTATGTAAAAATGCTAGTTAAAGCAATGCAAAAAGAAAGATGCTTCGTACAAACTGTTCAGAATGTTTCAACTAATATGTATGCTAGACTACAGATATTAAAAGTTAAATTTAAAGAAATTCATTTGTAGGGCATGATTTTAACCTTACATAGTTTAGCCACAAATTTAAAGAAAAATTTGCACAGTAAAAAAAAGCAATAGATTTCCCCACAACCAAAAATTCTCAAATAAAGGCAGCGACTTTGATTTTTTAATAATACAATTTGAATTAAAATGTCTTCAATATTGCAACATAACTTCTATAGAAAATTATGTCCACTGTTCACTTGATAAGATATTTTGAAAGCCAGAAAAAAATTGGTAACTCCATGGAGTTCTTAAAACAGAAATAGTTATTTGATCAATTTTAAAATGAGGTGTTTGGATGAGTTTTTGAGAGAGAAGGAAGTGCTTTGATGGACTTTGAAAGAAAAGAAAAGAAAAATCTAAGGTAAGCACCGGTTTTACCCTCATTTCTTAGGCTTCAGAAAAGCCTAATTAGGCAGGGAAAGGAATTTGGGCCTGGCACACCCAGGCTCAGACGTGGCAGGTTCCTGAAACAAAGTTTTTTTGAACCTTTGAGTCATATGCCACAGGCAGACCAAACCCGCGATATGCAGGTTAAGTCAACAGGTCCTTTAACGAGATGGTGTGCGGTCGGTGAGTGGCAGTTGGATTTCCTCCTGACTCGAAGAAAATAACTTCTTGATCAAACCGGAAAGTGGGCGCAGCCTGGCTTAGGGAGCGCACCCGGAAAAGTGCAGAGACCAAACAGAGAGAGAGAGAAGGATGTCCGCGTCCCGACCACAGAGCGCCTTCCAAACCACTCGGAAACCATTCGAATGGCTCGGCGGCCGCGGTTTCCAGCTAGGACTGTCTGGGGTCGGGCTGGGAAAGTTGTCTGCCTAGTTCGGCTCTTCCCGCCGCGGGCTCGCCGCTCCGGCACCCGCACCGGGGCGGGAGGAGACCTGCAACCTGTTAGCCCGAGAGGAAGCGCGGCCGCCCGGCTCCCTGCCCTTCCCACCTCCCCACCCCACCCCCAGTCCGCGACCCTCAAAGGGAAGGCTCCGGGCCCCCGGGACTTCGGCCCGGGGCTGGATCTTCTGGAGCCTCCTTACAGGGGGCACCGCGGGTGACAGGGTGACCCCCGGGGCGTCACCTCCCCCGGCCTCGGGCACCCCTTTCGCCCTCTCCCGAAGGGCAACTGAAACACCGCTCTCGAGACCATCTCCAACCGGCCACCGGGACCGTCCCGGTCTCCCCGCCACGTGAGCCTCTGCGTCCATCCGACCCCCCCCCTCCCCACCTCCGATGCTGCCCAGGGGCAACGGGTCCCCCGCCGCGACCCTAGCGCCGGCCCGCCGACTCACCTGGCCGGTGGGCAGGGCAGGGCAGGGCAGGGCGGCGGGAAGCGGCGGCCCGGCGGGCGCTGGACGTGGGCCGGGCGCCAGGTGCAGGTGGCGGCGGCGGCGGCGGCGACGGCTCCGGTTGCTGTCGCTACAGTTGCCGCTTAGTCCGGCTCCTCCTCCGCCACCGCCTCCTGCCTTCCCGCTGGGCCTCCGGCGTTGCCAGGAGAGGCCGAACCGAGGCTCCGCTTCCTCTCGGAGTCTCCCAGGTGAGCTCCAGCCTGCGACGTCGGCAGGGGCGAGGCCCCCGCCCCGCGCCTGCGCGCCAGCCTCCCGCCCCGCCCAAGCCCTACCTGAGCGCTCCAGGTGAGGACCGAGGTCCGCGCGCGGGGCGAGGGCGCAGTCCCTGGCCGCGCGCAGCCGCCCCGCGGCTCCTCTGGCCGCGCGAGAGGCGAGGCTGGTTCTCCGCTCGGGGCGAGTCTCAGCCCGTCTACCCTGGGGAGTCCTGCGCTGACCTGATGTCAGGGGTCACCTTGTAACCAGAACAGAGTCTGAGTCCTTAGGGAACCAGAGGATCTAGATAGCCCTCAGACACACTTCTCTTCCTCTGCGTTTTGCCAAAATGAAGGGGTGCGCTGTACGGAGATCGGGGTACCCCGTGCCTCCGAGAACCACCTCCTGATAGTAGCAACGGTTGGCTCGTAGGGTTTCCACGAGCAGAGTTCAGCAACGTCTGTCACCACTTCGGTTCGTGAGCTATTGGGTGAGCTTCCTTCCCATGCAGTCTTGATTTCATCACTTGACTCACTTCAGCGCAGCTAGTGGTTTCCGTTTCTGCAAGGGCGCGCTCTGGTAGGGGCGCCTCACGTCCAAAGGAGGAGCCTCTGTCTTCCAAAGAAGAGCTTCTGGTATTTGGCAGAGCCTCGCGAATTTGGGGCGCGCCACTCCTTCCTGGGTTGCTATCGAAAGGCAAACCGATTGCCAGATGAGAGGGAAAGCAGGGAGGGTAGAGAACAGCCCGCTGCGCTTGTTTGCAAAGACGCTGAGGTTTCCTAGAGAGGGCTTGCTGCTCCTGCAGTTTTGCTTAAACCCAACATCTACTGGGAAGTGAGAAAGCAGACTCTAGAGAACTGGTGGGGTTTGCTGTTCATCCCAAGACCAAAAAAAAAGAAAAATTTTAAGTCCTTCTATGATAGATACAACTTTCTGTTTCGTCTTCCTGCTGCTGTTCTGACAAGCATTGACACACCCGAAACCAGGACTTAAAATGACCTTTCTACCTTCCTATGAACTTATTTACTTAGCGCTATCTTGAATGTACATGGGAATATTAAGAGAAAAATAGCTGAAAATGTTTTAGTGGCATGCTTAATTACCTGGTGGCAGGTTTTTCCATAAAGTTCACCTGTGGCCTTCCTCCAGCATTTTGGCACATACTCTTATTGTTCCTATTTATTGGTATATTAGTGTTATGTGTGACCTAAAGTAAAGGTTTACTTTATTTTACTAGGTTTACTTTACTAAAGTAAAGGTTTACTCACAAAAAGTCAGACATGACTGAGTGACTGAACTGAAAAGTAAAGGCTTAGACATACTGGTTAGTACAGTATCAACAGGTGCAGTTTTAGGACTTGGTTAATCTAACATTGGTGTTAGCATCCACAGTACTATTTTATATTACACTCATAAATCGGGTTTAAAACTTTAGTTAGCTGTTTGTTTTGTATATTGTGGTTACCTGAAGCTGAAACTCCAATACTTTGGCCACCTGATGCGAAGAGCTGACTCATTTGAAAAGACCCTGATGCTGGGAAAGATTGAGGGCAGGAGGAGAAGGGGACGACAGAGGATGAGATGGTCGGATGGCATCACTGACTCAATGGTCGTGAGTTTGAGTAAACTCCAGGAGTTGGTGATGGACAGGGAGGCTTGACGTGCTGCAGTCCATGGGGTCGCAAAGAGTCGGACACGACTGAGCAATTCAACTGAACTGTTACCTTGCAAGCATCAAGAAACCATTATATGTTTATGACATATTAATATCAGTGTGTGTGTGTGTGCTAAGTTGCTTCAGCCATGTTTGACTCTTAGTGACCCTATGGACTGTAGCCTGCCAGGCTCCTCTGTCCAAGGGATTCTCCAGGCAAGAATACTGGAGTGGATGGCCGTGTCCTCTTTCAGCGAATCTTCCCTGCCCAGGGATCAAACCCTTGTTTCTTTATGTCTTCTGAATTGGCAGGCAAGTTCTTTACCACTAGCACCACCTGGAAAGCCCCTTTTATATCAGTCAGTCAGTCAGTCAGTTCAGTACTTGCCTGTAATTTTTTAAGCTCTCCCTCTCTTCCCATAGAAATTCAGGAGCTACTTATGTGTATTACCATATCAATTTGATCATAGTTGTTGTTAGATCCAGGGCTAAAAACACTACCTAAATTTCACATCACCTAGCTCCTTTTTAAAAAAATTCTGCTACTTTCTTTGCTGTTTGCTTTTAAGCAGATATTAGAGTGTTAGCCTTTGGGAAATTTGGGAGAAATACGAAGCCAAGAAATTTGAACCCAGAAATTAATAAACTAAGAAATCCTAAACCAAGGAGACTATGTTTCTTGTCTTGTACTCCTCATCCCTAAATGAGGCAGAAGCCAAAGACTACCAGATTTTTGATGTCCCACCAAGCAACAAGCAAGAATTTTCACTAACAGGACAGCATAAAGCAGATGAATATAGAAAAGCAACCTGGAATCCAAGGACTGAACTTTTTTGACAGCAATACTAGAAAAGTCAAATAGTAACTGCCAGGCTACTCTGTTCATGGATTTTTCAGGCAAGAATACTGGGGTGGGTTGCCATTTCCTTCTCTAGTGGAACTTCCCCACCCAGGGATCGAACACTTATCTCCTGTACTCCAGCCAGTCTCCTCCATTACAGGCAGATTCTTTACTGACTGAGCCACCAGGGAAGCTAAAAGAGAAGCTAGGGGAGACCTATAAATAGAGAGAACAAGCAAATAGGACCAAAATGCTGCATGAGTGAAAAAAAGAACAGGAAAAATCAGAAAGGACTAAAAATTGATTATCACTTTTACAATGAAGACAAATCATTTAAATAAGGAAAGCAATATTTCTTTGTCTGGCATAACTATTAGCATTACACATACTGTTTCATTTCATTCTGAAGCAAAGTCTTAAAATTAATGAAAGTTATTCCTTAACAATAAAATTAAAATGCTGCAGGCCCAGAGGAAAATATTGTTATGCTGAAATGTTTAATGTCCTAAATCCGATCAGACAAAGGGTTTTTGAAAGTATGTTATTCAAAATTATGGGATAAAGAATTTGTTTTATAAAGAGGAAATCAGTATTTCATCATAAAATAAAACCCAGGAGACTTAGTGTAGACATGCTTCTCAGAAACAAGCATATTTTATATATACATATATAAGCTTTTTTTTTTTTTTGGCTGCTCTATGAAGCAGGCCAGATCCCAGTTCCCAGACCAGGGATTGAACCTGCATCTCCTGAACCAGAAATGCTGAGTCCTAACCACTGGACCACCAGGGAAGTCCCAGAAACAAGCTTGTCTTAACACTACATGTTTGGCATAAAATGGCAGTTAAGATAGAAAACCAAGCAGATTTTGCACAGGAAGGAAGGCAGACATTCTCTCACCTCCGCTCCCCTCTGCCACAGGAAAACACACACACACACACACACACACACACACACACACACACACACAAGACTAACCACAAAATGCTCATTTATATGGGTTTAAAATAATACTCGGGCCTCCCTGGTGGTTCATCTGTAAAGAATCCACCTGCAATGCAGAAGACTGCCTGCAATGCAGGAGATGTGGGTTCAATCCCTAGATTGGGAAGATCCCCTGGAGAAGGAAATGGCAACTCACTCCAGTATTCCGGCCTGGGGAGTCCCATGGAGAGAGAAGCCTGGTGGGCAACAGTCCGTGGGTTGCAAGAGTCGAACAGCACTTAGCAACTAAACCACTCCCAAAATAATACTCACTATTTAATAATTTCTGTTAATATATAAAGTAATGGCAAGACCAGTATCTGAAACTTAAGTGGTACTCAATAAATATTTGTTAAATTAATAAATAGATCCATTAAATATCATGAAAAAAAAACAACAATAATCAGAGTGTCTTGAGCTGGGTACAAGCCCAAAAGAATGCTTTAACCAAATAATTTAGAGAAATAATTTAGGCAAGTAAGAGTAATGGACTAGGAATCTGAGGGACAAGTTTCCAATAACAGTAGTTACCAGTTATCACACAATTATATTTCAAAGGCACTATGCAAAGAAACTTATGCTTCTATGAGTTACTTGTTTCTGGGCTTACATTTTCTTTTCCACAAAATAAGACAATGGTATAAAGTGATTGCCAAGTTCCTTCACACACTGATTCATGTAAATGCCATGAAAATTGTCAGGGGGAAAAATAAACCTCTAAAGGAAAAAAAATGGAAAACAAAAATGAAAACACATAAATTAATTGAGACTGAAATTTTAATTCAAAAATTAATTATGTAATATAACTAGTGAAATTGTTCAGATTCACTAAGTCCAACTCTAAGTGTTTTGGATTTGCTAACTGTTTAATTTTTGGTTATCCTGGGTTTAGCAACTTTAGTTTGAAACATACTGCCTGATTTAAACTTTAAAAACAGTTTTGCCTTGTGTGGAAACTGGAGTCTCCAGTTCAGGATCTCAAAATCAAAATGAGAGTTTTGACTCAAAGACTAAAAAGATTTAAATAATTTCTACTAAAAGAACTGAAAGGCTATTGATTTAAAAGGAGAATGGTGCTGGTATCATAGGGAAGAACCACAAATATGTGAGTCTTTTTTTAAAAATAGTGATTCAGCGTAATTCCACGTTGTGCTTAAAACATTGAATGAAAACATGGATAGATTATTTTTAGTATGAAGTCTCTTGGACATTGTCTTGTATGAGGATTGCTTATGATTTTCCCCTGAAGAATATCATCAGAACAACCATCTGGGACTTTCCAAGACATACAGATTTCTATGAGGGCACTTATTGACTTAAGTTGCAACAGAATTATGTCTTGTTAATCTTGTATCCTTAATGCTTGGCACATAGTAGGTGCTCAATAAATATTTGATGAAATGGATTGAATAGAGTGCAGAGTTTCAAGCTTTCGAGCATTAGCATAAGACAAAAAAAAAAAAAAAATGCTATGCTGAGTCAGGCTAAATTCAGTCTAGCCAGTTCTAAATTCTGACAGTGGCACCAACGGATACTTTGTGGGAAAAGACGGTGATAGTCCTGCATGATGTTAACCTCAGAGAAGTACTCCAGGTATCCTTGATTCATTTTTCCCCTCAATTTATCTCTCTGTTTTCTGAAAAATGATTGATTAAATTATAAAGCAATTTATGTTCACTATAGAAATATCAGAAAATGCAGATGGATTTTGAAAAATCTAAAATTTCTGCCATGAGGATAAATCAGGGCTAATTACCAGGCCTGTTTCTGTTGTATATCTTTCCAAAGATATTTTATTGGAAAAAGTTGGGGGAGAGGAATGTGAGATGTGAAGGGAGATAGAGACATGTCTTTAAAATAAAATCTAGATCGTTTCGTGATCTTTTTCTGTATCCAAAGTTTTCTGCTTAACATATACTTCCATATCAATTAATTCATTTCTCTACAGCATTATTTTTAGATTACATCATTGTTTCTTTCTGTGTAGATGTATTTAATCAGTCATTTATTATTGGATAATGAAGACTGTCTCCAAATTTTGCTATTGCGAACAGTACTGTGATGATCATGCTCTTCATCTGGTCACTACTGTCTTCATCTGTTGAAACTTTTGTAATGATTTCCTTCTGACTTTTATTTTATATCAGTCATTCAAGATCCTAAACAATGATGATATCACTAGTAGAATCTTATCCCAAACAGTAATAAATAGAAACAAATGAGCATTTTCTATTTGTAAGAATCTTAGTTACCAAGCCTTTATGTCAAGGATGTTCATTGTAATTAAAACCTTATTACTTTAGAAATATGGAAATGCCCCCTTACTTTAAATAAGCCAGATCTTTTACTGTCTCCTGATCATACCACACTTAGCTTCCCACTTTTGAAAATCTGTGTATATTTTGATACAGTATTCTTCCCTCCATCTCTCCAAAGATTCTTTAACACAGCTGAAGACCCTGGTCTACTAGCGAGCTTCCAAAAGCAATCCAAATCACCTTGATATTTTTAAATTCCTTGCAATGGCATAAAATAAACCTCCCTCCTCCCTTGGTCCTTCCCTCCTCCTTATGCCAGTATCATGAAGGGAAAATTGTTAAGGGACATTACCTAGGTATGGTATCATTTATTGCTAAATAGTTATAAAATCTGTTAAATAATTTTAATCATTGAAGATAGGAATGATCTTTTAGCATAATAGGTCTAAGGTATTATACCAAAAAGAAATAGCATCATTATAATTAAGTTTAAGAGAGAAATATTGATTTTTCAAGCATACTAGAAGGAAAACTTTGAAGGAAATTATATTTTTCAGTGGCTTTGTTTTTAGTTGATTAACAGAAAAGTCATTTGCTCCTTACTTATGTCCAATCACAGAGTTGGAATGCACCTGTTCTCTATTCCCGAGGGTGTCAGCCAACTCTAAAACAGCCCGATCCTCCCCTCAGCAAAACTTCAAGAACAGGAGTCGCTGACAAGCAGCTGACATCTGAGGCCGCACACACACAAAATTACTGCTAGGGGAGGAAATGTGTTTATTTCTGTTAGAAGAGTTGATGGACCACAGAGAAAAGGCAAGGGGGGGATGGAGATACTGCAGAAAGGGATTAAATAGCTTAGACACGATAAAGAAGGAGTAGAGGACAAAGGACTCATCCATGTGGGACATCCTCTGAAGGCTTAAGAACAATATTGGAGACACATTCCTCCCAAGGCCTGATAATGTGGCTTCACTTCTGGGAGTAACCGGGAGCAGAGGAGGTAAATGAGGAACAACATCCAATTTCTTTTCCTCTCCCTTTCTCTCCCGACTGCAAACTCTATGCAGCTTTGTAATAACTACCTAAATTCTGTAGGGAAGCCTTTAACCTTCATCAAGACCTAGTGTATATCCGATTCAAACTAAGATGATATTCAGCTGGGCCTCTACCAGCCTCAACAGTGTCTTTTGTGTGTGTGTGCGAGTTTGGTTTAGAGAATGTCATTAACGGGCAGAGAGAGTTCACAGGCTCATGGCTTGTGATGAGCCAAGGGGATGACCCTATCCTCCCAGTAGGTGTAAATTCACTCCAGGGTATCCAGGTGGCTGAATGAAGCCCAGGGGGCATTTCAGCCCTACTTGTCTATTGACAGGATCCCATGATGCAGGCAGGGCTCAGCACACACAACCTGGTGTCCGTCAGGTAAAATCTGTTTTCTCACCTTTTGAATATGGAGTATTGTGCCACTTGTGTTGACCAACAGAATATGGTGGAGGTGATGTTCTGTGACTTCTAAGACTAGGCTTTAGGAGACTTTATACATTCTGTGTTTAGTCTTTTGGAATGTTGCTTCTTCATATCATGAAGAAGCCTGAAATGGAAGACCGTGGGGAGAGAGAGAGGCCCAAATGTCCCAGATGCCCAGTTGAGCTCAGACCCCAGCCATCCATCAGCTAAATGCAACTATGTGTCGGAGCTCAGGTAGATACCAGCCAAAGAATCACCTCAGTCAGTCAGTCATTTCAGTCGTTCAGACATATCTGACTCTTTGTGACGCCATGGACTGCAGCATGCGAGGCTTCCCTGTCCATCACCAACTCCCAGAGCCTACCCAAACTCATGTCCATTGGAGTTGGTGATGCCATCCAACCATCTGCTCCTCTGCTGTCCCCTTCTTCTCCTGCCTTCAATCTTTCCCAGCATCAGGGTCTTTTCCAGTGAGTCAGTTCTTCACATCAGGTGACCAAAGTATTGGAGTTTCAGCTTCAGCATCAGTCCTTGCAATGAACACCCAGGACTGATCTCCGTCAGGATGGACTGGTTGGATCTCCTTGCAGTCCAAGGGACTCTCAAGAGTCTTCTCCAACACCACAGTTCAAAAGCATCAATTTTTTGGCACTCAGCTTACTTTTTGGTCCAACTCTCACATCCATACATAATTACTGGAAAAACCATATTTTTTACTAGATGGACCTTTGTCAGCAAAGTAATGTCTCTGCTTTTTAAAATGCTGTCTAGGTTTGTCATAGCTTTTCTTCCAGGAGCAAGTGTCTTTTAATTTCATGGCTGCAGTCACCATCAGAAATGATTTTGGAGCCCAGCAAAATAAAGTCTGTCACTGTTTCCATTGTCCCCCCATCTATTTGCCATGAAGTGATGAGACTGAATGCCACGATCTTAGTTTTTTGAATGTTGAGTTTTAAATCAGCCTTTTCACTCTCCTGACCAGCCACAAAATCATGAAAAGGATTAATTTGCTCTTTTAAGTCACTTCGTTTCGGGGGCAGTTTTTTAATTTATTTAACAATTTCATCTAAATTTGGCCTCTCAACAAGAGCAAGCACCTTTTATTTTATGTTTGTGCTCCCTTTGTACTCTTCCTGATCATACGCAGAAAACTTCTGACACACAAAGTTTGGATTTATTGGAATTTTGAAGTCTAAGCCTAAAATGACTGTACAAAACATATACCATAAACTATATATTTTAAAGAATATGTGCTCAGTCAGAGACAGTTTTCTCTTCCCCACCCCAAATCTTAATAAAAGGTGTGCAGAGTGAGGAAAGAGAAGAGAATCAAGGTGGGCTGGGGATGAGGGCATTGAAAGGATGCTTGAGAAGAAGTCCTGTAACCTCGCTGTGTAGGAATGCCGTATTGCTCAACTGCATGGGCCACCGTTCACAGAAGGATGTGCAGAGTAAGATGTGCAGGAATGCAGACTTGACACTAAGAACTAGATTGCTGAGGGAGCTCTGAGAGCAGAAAGAAGCTGGGCTCATAGGCTCTACCGTGAAGAGCAGAAAGACCCTAAGTTTATTCCTTACCTAATGTGGAGTGAGAACAGAAAACATTTCCAAAAGGCTTCTTGAGGCAGTCAGATGTAGGACAGCCCCAAAGCCCTCTAGTGCCCCAGAAAGATTCAGAGAGGCCACAAAACATTTTTCAATGTAAGTAAGAATGGATGTGAGAAAGAAATTATCTTTACTTAGGTATAGTCATGGAAAGGGCTTTCCAGGTGGCTTAGTGGTAAAGAATCTGCCTGCCAATGCAGGAGACACCGGTTCTGTCCCTGAGTCAGGAAGGTCCCCTGGAGAAGGAAACGGAAACCCACTCCAGTATTCTTGCCTAGAAAATCTCACGGACAGAGGAGCCTGGAGGGCTACAGTTCACGGGGTCAAAAAAAAGTCAGGCATGACTCAGCAACTCAACAACAACAGACATGGAAAAATAATTTTATGTTGCTTGTTATGTATCTGACTCTTGTCTTCAGAACTAGCATCCACTACAAAGACTTCATAGTAATAAGCATACAATGATGCAAAAGAAATCCATATTCAGTGTTCAGCCTCCATGGGATTTTCTTTGGTCTCTTATGTTACAAAACTGCATGCTGTCATTGCCAATTCATATCAAAAAGTATGTTATTCACAACTCCTGTCTTTTATAAGCTTTCTCCAGTGATGATGATGATGATGAAAAACATCCCTTCACAGTAAGTTTTTCCATTTCCTGAGATAGCATTTCTCTCTCTTATCCCCAACCCCCCAAAATAAAAGAGAATGATGGATAGGAAACCATGTATGAAGCAAGTGGGAGGAGATAATGGGGCAGGAATCCATAAGTCTGTGGTTTATGTCACAAAAAAACACTGGTAAGTGCTTTGGATGATAAGAAATTTGCTTATAATCTGTTGCAATGACTTGATGTTCTTGTACTGAAAATATTTTATCTCCTATTTTGACCTGCAATGTGGGGAAAGGATAACATTTACTCAGTAATAGTTTTGTACGAGGAATTGTTCCTACATTATCTAATTGAGTCTCCATAAAATCCCTGTTGTCTTTCAGGTGAGGAGATCTCGGGAAATAGCCCAAACATGCACAGTTGAGAGAGCTGGATTTAAAACAGGTCTGTCAGACCCAAATATCTGTGTTCTATAAACTACATCATATGAGAGAAGTTATAAAATCATTATGCCTCGAATCCAAGGGTGAATAACTCAGTATCTTTAGCTTGTATTTAAGCATTCATTGACAGTTTCTATTTTCACATTAAAGATAAGAGTCTCTCTTACTTTTAAGTGATACATATACTTTAGTTGCAAGTGAAATACTTATACTTTTGGACCAATGATTCTTAGCTAAATCTATCTCTTCTCATAAAGTGAGAAGATACAATAAAATTCATCAATATGAAAAATTAAATTGTGAATTTTGTAACCTAACTGTATTGGACCCCATATAAACACACTAGACAGATGGAATTGCAGTGTATGGACTGTGTTTAAGGGATCATTCTAGAAATGTGTAATATAAAACTATTCAGTGAAAAGTTACAACAAAATAAAAATCCTCATGCAAAAATGTATTTTACAATATCTCAGTGAGTTTTCAAAATAACCTTTCATTTTTAAAGACTGTCTAAAGCAAAAGTCCTGGGACAGCCTGTCAGTTGGTTTTATGGAATTTGACCCCTTGTAGCGTCACAAAATAAAATGAACTAGACTGACTAGTTTTGCCATCTTTTTAATAGTACTTAAACGCTGCCAGTCTCATAGATATCAGGAAATAATGTCCCAGACCACACAAAAGTAGATGATTATAAATGACTGAACAATATATTAGTTTTAAAACATTTTTTTAGATATAATAATGGCAGTAATTGTGTAGACCTTTGCTTTTTATTGTTTTATTGTTTATATGTTTTTACCAAATATTGAACAGTTTCAAAAGAACATTTATTAAATATGTGTAATATGTAAAGAATCACAATGCAATGAACAACTCTCTACCCACCACCTACTTGAAGAGAAAGAATATTACTTTCATATCCCCTGTGGGACCCTGTCAGGTCTTAATCAAAGCTTTGAATATTGTGCTAATTATTGTCCGGCTTTTCTTTAGTTTTGCCTCATATGTTTATATGCCTAAACAAAATACTGGTTAATTTTGTATACATTTTTGAACTTTATATATTATGGAAATATAGGTGTAAGATTATGCCAATTTTTTTGCTGTGTAGACAAGATTCTTAGGTATTTTTGCATGTAGCTATAATTAATTTTCACCCTGTATCAGGTTAATCCATTCTGCTCTTGATAAACATTGGAAATATCTCCAAATGCACGTATGAGAGAGAAAGAGATCACAAACAGTCTTTTAGTTTCCTTCTGGTACATGTGAAAGAGCTTCTCTTGAATAAACATTCAGGAATAAAATAGCTGGGTTACAGAAAATTTACCAGATAGTGCCCCATTGTTTTTCAGAATGGTTATATAATACATCCCTATGGATCCTTTACTGAACTATACATACACATATAATTTTATGTATGTATACCTATGTATATAATATATATAACTTTTTAATATATAGTACTTCTTTTTTGAAAATAATTTTATATATTAGAAATCTAAACAACAGTATTAGTGCTGCTTTTTTAAAGAACCAAGAATTGTGAAAGATGTGGTTGATTGGGAATTTTTGTTATTAGTTGCCAGGAAACAAAATATTAAGGAAAAAATGGGAAGAATGTTTTAGTTATGTCTTAGCAGATGGAAAAACAAATGTATTTATCTTTCACTTGCCTTCTATTATACTACTGATGTCTTCGTTTCTGGGACTGAAATAGGCATTCACTCTGCTCTCAATCTTGGTCTTTGGTCTAAAGAAGTGCAAGGGCTGATTGCTGACATTCAAAATAATGTGTTATGCAAGAAACCAATTTCAGGGATGGAAGGAAAGCTGTACTTCTTTAACTATAACTCCTAAAAATCATTGGAATGGGAACACTGGAAAAGATTTCAATATCCATTTGTCTCTTCCATAACTTTTTTCATGCATTTTTTTCTCTTGTGGCAGTTCTCTACTTTAAGTTGAGAGGGTTCATTAACTGTCCAACTGAGTATATTTCAAATACTCTGAAAGTTTAGACTTTACTTAACTAAAATCCTTTGAGTATAATACCACCAGAAGCACATGCTTCTCATTTATATCTAATAAGATTTTTTTTTAAATCAGTGCAGGCCTGTAAAAGCCTGTTGTTCTGTAGAAGAAACATTTTGTAAAATGCCCCCTGCCCCAAATTTTCTTTTCATTCTCTTTGTGTTGACAGTCTACTTTTCAAAACTTTCTAATCTTCTAAGAACTCCAAATTATTTAAGTTAGAAACAAGCAAATGGTAATAGTATCTTGAAGATTCCTTGAGTGGTATCCTCCCAGATCTTCTGCTCAGTTGATTAATGCATGCACCCTTGCTGGTCTCCTATACCAGGATGAGAAAGCTGCAAAGCCCTATTTTGAAATGAAGGTACAGTGGTTTAGATAGTTCATAATGGGTTCATTCCAGTGGGGCAATGTACTCAGTAATATACGTTACTGTCTAATGTATTCCTAAAAAGCCTTTGTAATATGCTTTATAAATACTAAATAAGTAAACAGTTATTAATAAAAAATCATTGCTATTAACCTAATGAGGAATAATTGGACATTAAATATCATGATAAGAAGCATATCAAAGGTCTCTTTGTGATCCCATAAACTGTAGCCCACAAAAATTACATGGAGAATTGCAGAAATTTTTTGAGATTTCTAAGAAAAATATATATGTGCCCAAAATTATTTGGTTGATGAAGGGCTACTCAGTGCAGAGATGCTTTCTAACCTACCATCTAATATTGCAGTGCAAGCATATCAGCCATTAAAAAAATCAAACACCCTAAGCCAAAATAATACTACTACTAAGAGGGAATAGTAACAAGTGTGTATTATGTATACTAAACATTTTACACACCTTATTTCATTTAATTTGATCAAAAGCCCTGTGAGGCAGGTAGTAGTATTACCATGTTTCAGGTGAGGAAACTGATATTTAGGAGATTATGTAGGCTACAAAGCTATTGAGCAGCAGAATGAGGATTCAACCCATGTAAGCTGTTACAGAAGCTTTCATCCTTAATCACTGTGTAATTTGGAATACTCCAGTAATATGTGTTTTCCATTAGTAGCTTCCTTCTCACAGCTAAGAACTCTGATGGCCCAAACAGTAGGTGTACACACTTATGTCTGAATGAAATGCCTACTTTGTATGCTGTGCTGTGGGGAGAGATAAAAGAACTTATTCAAGGATCTTACAGCATTGATGGGATAGATTGTAAATGCAAATACATATAGTCAAAAGCAAAATATGGCAAGTGCCATAACAGACATATTGTAGTGATGCACAAAGGAAAGAAACCCTATTGGTTAAGAGGGACAAAAAGTGTCTTTGTAAAGCAAGTGATATGAATCTTTTGAGATGCGGTAAAGTACAAAGTCAAGATTTTGGACAAAGCAGGCCCTGAAGCTAAAAGCTTAAGGCATGTTGTAGGCACACCCTGTTCTATTTAAAGGTGGTTGGGCTCCAAGAGGTTTTGTATAAAGACTTAGCTGTTGGGGAAAAGAATTTGTGCTAAACTATTAGACAGGGAGGGTCATGAAGGTTTGAAGCAGGAAGGGTATCATTCATTCAACAAATATTATGAATATTTGTCAGTATGTACTAAGCACTCTGCTAGTCACTAGAGTAAGACCAGACCATTGTTTGCCCTTGATGGGCTTCCCTGTTGATTCAGATGTTAAAGAATCTGTCTGCACAAAGGATTAATCTCAAAAATATATAAGCAACTCCTGAAGCTCAATTCCAGAAAAATAAATGGTCCAATCAAAAAATGGGCCAAAGAACTAAACAGACATTTCTCTAAAGAAGACATACAGATGGCTAACAAACACATGAAAAGATGCTCAACATCACTCATTATCAGAGAAATGCAAATCAAAACTTCAATGAGGTACCATTACACGCCAGTCAGAATGGCTGCTATCCTAAAGTCTACAAGCAATAAATGCTGGACAGGGTGTGGAGAAAAGGGAACCCTCTTACACTGTTGGTGGGAATGCAAACTAGTACAGCCACTATGGAGAACAGTGTGGAGATTTCTTAAAAAACTGGAAATAGAACTGCCATATGACCCAGCAATCCCACTGCTGGGCATACACACTGAGGAAACCAGATCTGAAAGAGACACGTGCACCCCAATGTTCATCACAGCACTGTTTACAATAGCCAGGACATGGAAGCAACCTAGATGCCCATCAGCAGACGAATGGATAAGGAAGCTGTGGTACATATACACAATGGAATATTACTCAACCATTAAAAAGAATATATTTGAATCAATTCTAATGAGATGGATAAAACTGGAGCCCATTAAACAGAGTGAAGTAAGCCAGAAAGATAAATACCAATACAGTATACTATATATATATATGGAATTTAGAAAGAACAACAATAATATATGCAAGAAGAACAGACACAGATGAGACTTTTGACTCTATGGGAGAAGGCAAGGGTGGGATGATCTGAGAGAACAGATCGAAACATGTATATTATCAAGTGTGAAACAGATCGCCAGCCCAGGTTGGATGCATGAGACAAGTGCTCAGGGCTGGTGCACTGGGAAGACCCAGAGGGGGGAGGGAGGTGGGAGGGGGGATTGGGATGGGGAACACATGTAAATCCATGGCTGATTCATGTCAATGTATGGCAAAAACCACTACAATATTGTAAAGTAATTAGCCTCCAACTAATAAAAATAAATGGGAAAAAAAAAAAAAAGAATCTGTCTGCAATGCAGATGTGGATTTAATCCCCGGGTCAGGAAGATCCACTGGAAAGGGAATGGCAACCCACTCCAGTATTCTTGCCTGAAGAATTCCATGAACAGAGGAGACCGAGTGGGCCACAGTCCATGGGTCACAAGGAATCAGACATGATTGAGTGACTAACACTTTCACTTTCATTTCCTGCCCTTGACAGGCTAATGGGGGAGAAAGAGGCTAATTTTCACTATAACTGAAATAGTGATGACTTGTGTACAAAACAAGAACAAAGACTCGAGCAGAACCTAAGTTTAATGCTTTGGTTTGTATTTTCTCTATTAGTTTTTTAAAAATAATTTTAGCATCTATTAAAATTTATTTTAAATAGTATTATATAATTATCTTTTTCTATTTTAAAAAAGTGTTTATATAATAGATGTGAACTTCATTGAGTATATTCACAGACATGCAAAATATTTTCTTGATAATGGTGTCTAATAAAGGGTTTCTTTTTTTGCTAGTAAAGGATTTTCAAAATCCATCTCTACCAGTATTAAAATTGCTATTTGATCATTTAAAGTATATCACTCCATGTCATAACTCTGTGAGATAAATTTCAGAAAGACTAAGACCAATTTTTATAGATAGGTTTGTTATACAATACAAACTGCTACTGTGACTAAATAGATATACATGTTGAAGGGATGTCTTTGGAACGTCTAAATTTGACTCTGATCCCTCTGAACATAGCAGCAAATCACAAGGTTTCGAATTGGAAAATTTTGTAATGGCCAAAAAAATATTACAAATGTAGGAAAGTCAGTTTTAAAAGAGGTCAACAGGAAAAGTATATAAAACTGACAGTCCAACTATGATCAAACGCCTTTATGAAAAAAAATTTTATGGTAAGACCTACTTCTATTAGAAATTTTTATAGGCTTAGAAATGTAAAACTCAGATGTTTTTGAAACTGAGAAAGTATAAAAGACTACTGAATTTATCCTGAGGTAATAATATCTCAGGAGAAAATTGCAGTAAGGCAAACACTCTAAAACCATCAAATAGGCATTAGGACATAGACTGATATGTGATGGTAGTGATGAGGAAGGATTAGTTAAGAGTAAGAAAATCACACTGCAGCCAAACTTTCAAAAAAATTTTAAAGGAATATATTGATGTTTAGCTTCCTTTAAACATCTCAACACATGATATTGACAAATGTGGAGACAGCTGGCAAACTATTTGTGTTAATTGCCAGCATTATATAATTAGTATTTACTATAAAATTCCCTCAAATAATTTTCTTTCATCATCATATAGTCATATACATCTAGCATTCTTCATGCTTTGAAATATATATATATATACATATATATGTATATATATATATATTCTTTCTCTTTTCAGGATCAAAATAGAAATTTTTATGTTCCCTACTATATCTACTTTAAGATAGTATAAATATTGAAGATTTTGTTTGCTGAAATAAATTGTATTCTCAAGAGAGAAAGAGCTCCTCAGCAAAACCTTTTTTTTAATTTTTCCAATGATATTTGGAAATACCATTATACCGATGATATCAAATATCAAATACCAATAATATTTTATTCCACTATTCATTTGTCCTGAAATTTCACAGCAGCAGAAATTCCACTATATATTATCCTTTTATCTGATATCTATCAAGAATATCTTTGGGGCCTTCCTGGTGGCTCAGAGGTAAAGAATCCTCCTGACAACGCAGGAGACAAGGGTTTGATCCCTAGTCCGGGAAGATTCCACATGCCATGGAGCAACTAAGCCTGCGCACAGCTACTAAAGCTTGTATACTCTAGAGCCCGTGCTCTGCAAAAGGAGAAGCCACTGCAATGAAAAATCCACGCACTGAAACCAAGAGCAGCCCCTGCTCACCGCAACTAGAGAAAGCCTGTGGGCAGCAACAGAGATCCAGCACAGTCAAAAAAATAAAAATAAAATTTAAAGATATCATCTTTGGTTGCAATTTATCAAAAATATCTAATAGTGACTTAACAAATAGTGACTTTTTATTTTTCTGATGTAACAAGTCTAGAAATAGATGGTTACTATCTTTGGCTTGGTTATTTAACAGTATAATCAATAACACTTTTTTTTATTTTTCTGCTCCACAATCTTTGGCATGTTGACTTTGCTACCCCTGCTTGTCAAATCAGGGTCACAAAATAAAAATGGTCACTGCCAGTCAGCACTTAAGCCAGAACAGGATGGTGAAAGCGGCTCCCAGCTATTTGTGTCTTTTTGTCAAAAAGGTGAAAGCTTCTCAAGAAGCCCCCACAGGGACTTCTCCTTATGTCTCAAGAACACCACAAGTTTCAAAGGGGCCTGGGAAAGCAGGAAACAAGATTCTCATGATTGACTTAGACCACTGTGAGACACTGCAAGTGTGAATACATTGACACTTCAAGGAAAATCATAAACCTGTCAGTAAAGAAGGGAACAAAAAGGGTCTGTTCAAATGCCCTAGATCATTTGGACGAGTGTAAAATTCTTAAAGACTGGGATTGTGTCTATTCTCTTCCTTCTGTATGGGACCTACATCATAACAAAATTATTAGATATAGACATTCATATGATATAGATATATACACTATATTCTATATACTAAGGCAGTATCTCCAAATCTCATTCAGTTGTTCTAACAGTAGAGGTACTATACAAAACTTTGTTGCTTTTGTTATTTTTCAATCGCTAAGTTGTGCCGGGCTCTTTTTGACCTCATGGACTACAGCACGCCAGGCTCCTCTGTCCTGCACTATCTCCCAGTGCTGGAGGCTTGTGTGTGTGTGTGTGTGTGTGTGTGTATAGTCTTAGCTCAGCTTGCTATAACAAAACATTATAGGCTGGATGACTTAAATAGCAGCCATTTATTTCTCACAGTTCTGGAGGCAGGAAATTCATGATCAAGGTGTTGCTGGAGTTGATTCCTGCTGAGAATGCATTTTCTGGTGGCAGATGGCCCGCCACCTTCTTATTGTGTCTTTATATAATGGTGAGACAGTGCTCTGGTCCCTCTTCCTCTTCTTATAAGGACAATGATCCCACTGTGAGGGCCATATTTCATGACCTCATCTAAACCTAATTATCTTCCAAAGGCCCTACTTCTAAATATCATCACACTGGAGGTTAGAATTCCACATGTGAATTTTGTGGGAAGGATAAAAACATTCAATCCATAGCATGTATATGAAATATACAGTATTGCATATATAATTACATATTGGGTTGGCCAAAAGTTGGTCAATCCAACATAATATTACATAGATACGTAGATTTTGGTCCCATGTCTTCAAGTACTTACTATACATTCCTGTGACCAACCAAATGGTAGACACTGAAATATACTAACAGAAAATGGACCTAGCTTTTAAGGTATTAAACCTGAAATTAAATGAATAAACTATAAACACAGATCCAAGCTGAACTAAAATGTTATGAAATTTATCAACCTTTTACTTGGTATCTTTTATGTATTTGCAGTATAAAGTATTTTACTTTACTTAATCTTTCCAACTACTCTGCCAGGAGATTATTGACCTCGTTTTAAGGATTAGGAACTGAAAGCACTGAGAGTTTAAGGAACTTGTTCAAGGTCCCCTGTGTCATAAGCCATGATCGGAAGTTTGGAATATATCTTTTTCTTCCCCCCAAAACCATGCTTGCACATAGCACACACCCCACCACATGTTACTTAATTCACTGAATAAATGGACACTTTCCTGATTTTACAGTGTTGCTTTGTTTTACCTTTTCACTTCTAGCTTTGTCACTGGTGACTTAGGTAAATAAATGATAGGTAGAATCAAGATCAGATTATAGAGAGATGATCCAATAATGACAGATCAGATTATTGAGATAGAATGTTAAGAGTGAGGGGAACTGAAGGGTGAAAGAAGAGCCAAGAGAAAAACTTGGGATTATGAAGGGATAAAACAGGAAAGGGGAGAGAGAAGGGAGTGAATCCCAACTTGGCCTTTCTCTGGGCTGCTGATCGACGAAACGGCAGGATCCCACTCGTGGCTCTGCTTTCTCTGATCTCTGGCCAAGCGTGTGGCTTGGCGTTGTACATCTAACAGTTAGCAGGGTTCTGGGAGAGGCCCATGTTAGTGACTGAATTACACTTTCCGGAGCTATTCTTGTGTTCTAAGCCTCCCCTGAAGGTCTTTTATGGTTAATCTCAAACCACATAAATATTTAACTCTCTTTTTAGTTACATTCCAGAAGCCTGTTCTCAAACAGAGCACAAGTTAATATTCTAAATTTCAGTAACCACTAGCTGATATTAATCTGCCCCAGAGTCACTGTGTCCCTCCTCCTCAAGTGTGTGTAAAGCCTGGCTGTGCAAAAGGCCTTGCCCATTTTGCAGCTACTTTTACCTTATTACTCATGTAGCACAGACTCTCAGATATGGAAAGGAGCTTAATGTCCTAACCACTCAGCCCATACTGCAATTCACCTCTCCCAGCCTCCACCCCCACCCACCTCCCCCCACCCCGCCCTGCTTCTCAAACAGCCTTCTAAATTGTCTGTAGCTATATTGAATACTTCTAGTCCAGGAAACTCCTCATTTCTCCAGGGAGTCCTTTCTGGAGAAGGACCACGCTGACTTCCAGAGAGTGCTTTCTCATTTTGCCTGTCAGCAAAAGCAAGGTATCCCACAGAAATAGAAAGCTGGAAAATGTCTGTGACTTTTCTTTTACCCACAGAGGCTTACTTCTTGCTTACACTGGGTGCCTACCACAGGTCAGCTTGGCTCTGCCCCATATCAGTTTCCATCTGGGATTCAGGCTAATGTCCCTCTCCCCATGAGTGCAGATCTCACGGCAGAGGAAAAGAGAGTGGAGAGTCCCATGCTGGACCTTAAAGTTTTCAGTGAGAATCACGTGAAAACCTCCCCTAGGAAGGGACAAGGCAGGAAAAGACATGCCCCAGAGAAACAGCAAATACTGTGAATAATAGTGCACTCTATCACATATGTGGAGTCAAAATCCTTTTCCTGCTAACATCTAACCTATGGTCCTTGCTCATTGCCCTTCCCTCCTACCAGTTCTACAAATATTAGAAAACTGCAGCCATGGTTTCTTTGAGTTGTCTCCTTTCTAGTCTAACAGCTCCAATTTCTTCATCGACCTGTTCCCTATATCTAGTGGCCTCTCAATGTCCCCTTCAGACACTACTGAACGTAGGTCCCCTGGTGAGAAAATTGTTGGCTGATGCTCCAGAGGAGAGCATTCCTTGACACATTCCCCTTTGGGATGATGGGTTTTGGCTGGTGCTGAGCATTCTAGACAAAAAAAAACACCTTGCCTCAAACAATATCTTATCTAATGGCTCTTCAATATTTTCATCAGCTTAGACCCTTAAGCTTTTCACAAACCCCCAGGCCTTTTGGCTATTATACATTAGAATGTGGAGATCTTTGAGTACTTCTAGAGAGCAGATGTCACATACCTGACTATATTTTAGTTAACTCAGCAATTTGAAGAAGGCTGTAAATGGGGGGGGTGGGGGGGGTGCGGGCGGTGAGCTGCATAGGCAAAATTGCCCAAACTTCCTATCATTGATTGCATAGGACTGATTCAGAATGCGGACTATGGAAACGATTGATGTTAGATCAAACCTGACACCATGAAATACTACCTATGTGACCTTGGGCAAGTTACTTCACCCCGAGCTTTTGTTTCCTCATATAAAGAGATTGAGATAATAGATTTTCTACTTTGGGGGTTGTTGAGAGGACTAAATGACACAACAGTGGGGACCAGTTACCGCACTGGGGTCCTAGCACTCAAATTTCTCCCTGCTGCACTCAAGGAACAGGTCTTCCAGCATCCCCTAAGCACTGTACACATACCTTCATCCTCTTCTGAAGATGTCCTCCAGGCCTCTTAAAACCTCTCATTCTCGTGTTGGCATATTCCAAGCTTACCCAGTATCTCTCAGAGTGTTAGCTAAGCATAAGCTGCATTGGAATCATCTGGAGGATCACTTGGCCCTACTTCAGACATACTTCCAGAATTAGAATATGGAACAGGTGAGTCTGAATTTTAATAAGCTCCAGGTAGGACTGCTAGATAAAATACAGCATTTTCAACTAACTTTGGAGTTTGGATGAACAATGAGTAAATTTTTTCGGTATAGGCATGTCCCATGAGCTATTTGGGACATATTTATAACAAAATTTTTCAGTATTTAACTGAAATTTAAAATTAACTGCATATTCTATATTTTTAATCACTAAATCTGGCAAACCTATCCCAGGGATTCTGACGTTTACTAAATTTGAGGACCACTGGCTTAAGAGGTTTGGCAAAAATGTCAAATTCAATTTTGTACATTCCCCCTTAAGGGGAAAAAATAGGAAAGAAACAAGCCCATAGAAATAACGTATATATCCCATGAGTCCCCAAAACAAATATGCAGAAGAGCAAGGATGCAGTTCTTTCTTCTTCAGAATAGGTTACCTTTTGTTCCAGCAGCTACAATAAGCAAAAGTAGACAAGCCAGCAGCCAGAGAAGATTCCACGTCTTTATTTCTCTTATACTATTTTGTTTGTGTATTTTTGTCCGGAAAATTCCACGGACAGGAAAGCCGGGAAGGCTGCAGTCCATGGGGTCGCAGAGAGTCTGACATGACTGAGCAGCCGAGCGCACACACAGGCATTCTGTATGTATGTAGCTTTGGGTTGGGCTGTACGTCCTGTCTCTCTCTCTCTCTCTCTCAGTTTTTTTATTTATTTTTTTGCTCTAACAGTCCCATACTGGTCATCACCTACTCATCTTCCACTGGGCACTTCTTCTTTCCCTCTCCCAGAAGGCATCTTGGGTTCATCTTCCTCAGTGTGTCCCAACTTCCCAAATATCAGAATTCTTCACCACATAGCCACCTTTCTCCTTCTAATATTTCAGTCTGGTCTTTCTCAATTTCAGTCCTGAGGTGGAAACTTCCTAACTCAAGATCCATTCTCTTATGTATAATATGGTAATGTATTATGGTTTGTCTGTATTTACAAAGTCCTTCAAGTAAACATTATCTTACTGATCTTCACAATTACCCCATAACTTAGGCAAATGAAGCTCTGAGGCTCAGAAAGTTTAAGAAAAGTTGGGACAACAGTCTGGGGCTTTTAATTCCTAGCGCGTGACCCGTTCATTCATTAGTCACTTCAGGATAGTAATTAAAGTGCAGCGATGGCACCTTGGACAAGTTTGTTTGTTTGAACCTCTCTAAGTCTCCATTTCCTCATTCGTAAACCTAGGTAAACAATAGTACCTCCTTCAGGAGGAGATTGATGGAATGGGATGATACAAGTCTTAGCACAGTAACATGATATCAGCACTTAGGAAATATTAATTATTATCAGTGAAAACATTAGCCGTTATTGAAATTATCCTTTGGGCTACTTCCTTTCCAGACCCAGCTCTTCTCAGTGTTGTCCTTCAGTAAATAGAGACGGAAAACGGGAAATTTAGACTAAAATTAGCAAAAAGAGAAGTATCGATGGCTACAAAAGGAAACAATGATGATCTAAGCCACATTTTCTCTTAGCAGATACTTCCTCTTTCACATTACCTCCCTCCTTGAATTCCCACAATTTTATGTTTTATTGTTGTTCAGTCGCTCAGTTGTATCCAACTCTTTGCAACAGGGTGGACTGCAGCAGGCCAGGCTTCCCTGTCCTTCACAATCCCCCAGAGCTGGCTCAAACACAGGTCGAGTCGGTGATGCCATCCATCCATCTCATCCTCCGGAGTCCCCTTCTCCTCCTGCCTTCAATCTTTCCCAGCATCAGGGTCTTTTCTAACGAATCAGTTCTTCGCATCAGGTGGCCAAAGTATTGGAGTTTCAGCTTCAGCATCAGTCCTTCCAATGAATACTCAGGACTGACTTCCTTTAGATTTGACTGGTTTGATCTCCTTGCTGTTTAAGAGACGCTCAAGAGTCTTCTCCAAAACTGCAGTTCAAAAGCATCAATTCTTCAGCACTCAGCCTTCTTTATGGTCCAAATCTCACATCCACACATGACTACTGGAAAAACCATAGCTTTGAGTATACAGACCTTTGTCAGCAAAGTAATGTCTCTGCTTTTTAACATGCTGTCTAGGTTGGTCATAGCTTTTCTTCCAAGGAAGAAGCATCTTTTAATTTCATGGCAGCAATCACCATCTGCAGTGATTTTGGAGCCCAAGAAAATAAAGTCTGTCACTGTTTCCATTGTCTTCTCATCTATTTGCCATGAAGTGATGCGACCAGATGCCATGATCTTAATTTTTTGAATGTTGAGCTTTAAGCCAGCTTTTTCACTCTCCTCTTTCACTTTCATCAAGAGGCTCTTTAATTCCTCTTCACTTTCTGCCATAAGGGTGGTGTCATCTGCGTATCTGAGGTTATTGATGTTTCTCCCAGCAATCTTGATTCTAGCTTGTGCTTCATCCAGCCCAACATGTCACATGATGTACTCTGCATATAGGTTATGTACAATTAAAAACATAGCCCTTCTATACTAGATTTAGCAGTCTGGAGAATAGCTGATTAAAGTATTAGGGTCTTTAGTCAAAAGCAGGAACTCAAGTGTAGTACTAAGAAGATTCATTTTAATTGCTTGCATCTTGTCCAACTTCTGTATTTATACTAACCTCCTTCACTTTTCTTTTGTTCCATGGTAATTATGGTATCCAGTGCCAGCTTTTTGGAAACCCCATATTGTCACTATGTACATCTTTTTTTCCCCATTAAGATCTTAATATGATAATAGGTAACATGATATTGTGATACCCCCAGTGGATGAAATGAAAGCCCCATATACGTGTGACCTCAAAGCACTTTTTGCATTACATCTATTAAAATGATTTTCTTTAGAAAATGCTCGGGCAATGCTGCTGTGGGTAATGCGAAATAAACAGTGGGTTTTGTACAGGAATAATGCATGTCAAACTGTTGAACAAGGAAAAGAGAGGCTATCTAGACCAGTTAAGTCTCAAGTTAGGGTCACTGTACAGAGCAGAGACATTCTCTTTTCATGACTGGATCAACACTTTGATTACTGATGCCTTCATCTTTAGAGGCAACACACGACTATTCCAAAGAAAAATTAGCCACATGCTTGAGGCACAACAGAGCAGATTCCTCCAAAAAAATTTTTCATAGACAGTGATCCTTTTTGGAAAGCCTAAAAGTGATCATCAGTAGGAGAAAAAAAATAGAATTCTATAAGACTTTGTTATGTTTATTTTTGGTTTAGAGTGTACAGTTTCATTTTGTTTTGAATTCTAGCTTTAGAAAGGTAGAGGATAGGTAGACATAATCTTTTTTTAATTTAGAAACTCTAAATGTCTTAATCAAATTTAGATTAATGCCACATAAGGATTGTCTGCCTTTTGCCATTGAGATATAGGTATCATGATCCCTTTACTTCTCTATCTGGAGAATGTTGATTTTTTTTTTTTCTTCTAAGATATGGAATTTGTCAGCTTCTTTGCTCCTTCATGTCTAACAGGTTGGATTATGCTCAAGAATTCTATATGGGGTTTCCCATGAAAACCACCTCAGAAACCTCCAGAAGCTCAAATGCTCTGTTTTTGAATGGTACAAAGAAGTAGAATATGCCTGGGGCATATATTTGACCTTTCTCTGCCTGCTGAGATTCTAATACTTTGCTGAGGCTCATTTTATTTCCAATCTTGTCAAACAATCCAACTTCACAAATACTGAGTAAGCAAGTACCACGTGCAAGGCATTCATTCAGAAAATATTTTCAGCCTCTACTATGGATTATGCATGTGAGATGTACCTCCAAGAAAAAGAACAGGTAGAGTTAAAGAAGAAGGGGGAAGGGGAAGAGGAAAAAGAGGAAACTATCCCTGCTTTCAAGAAACTTCAAAGCTTCCTGGGAAGAAGACATGTAACCATAACAGGAATGTAATTCAAGTGCTACCTCCATGTACTGAGGGTAAGACGGGGTAGATCCTTGAAGGAATAACATGGTGTTATTAGAGAAAAGGAAAATGGATGCTGGCAGGCAAAAACTACTGCTGAAAAATACAATCTGAAACTTGAGTCATGCCCCAGAAAGAGATTGATTGAGTTGAAGCATAGGCAGTGGAAAATACATGGATTTTGGAATTAAACATAATTTGGATCCTGTTTTTGCCAATAGGCTGTGTGACCTTGAACAAGCTATTTTGCTCTCTCAACCTCATCTCCAAAACAGGAATTGTGATGCCTGGCTCTAAGTGTTAACGTAAATGTCTGCTCAAACCTCTAGTCATTTTCAAACAATGGCCCAGAGTATCTGGTGCCAACACTTAACATTAAACTTGGGCAAATATCAAACCTGTCAGTGCCTCAGTTTCCACAGTATTACCAAGTCTACTTCCCACAGTTGCTGTGAGAATTAAAGTTAATTATGTAAAGGGCTTAAAAGAGTGCCCACACACTGTAAGCACTATGATCATTTGCTATTATTACCAAGTGTTTAATGATGCAACCCAGGGATCGAACCCAGTTCTCCCGCATTGCAGGCAGATTCTTTACCAACTGAGCTATCAGCGAAACCCTAATGATGCCACATGAGCCATTAAATTAGCATCCTAACTGGATGGCAGACACCCAGTAAGCTTTTTAAAATTAAATACAGAGCAGTGTGCTAAAAGTTATGAGAGATATAAACTTGTACTTTTGGGAGAAGACAAAGAAACAATAGCCTACTTGTAATATTCACAGGTAACCGTGACAAAGACAGTATGTGAAAATATTGCAAGAAAGAACACATAGCTCAGAAATACAAAAGATCAGGAAGAAAAGAAAAAAAAAAAAGAAGGAATTCCCCCATGGTCCAGTGGGTAAGACCTGGCACTTTCATGACTGTGGACCTAGGTTTGATCCCTGATTGGGAAAGTTGGGGAATTAAGATCCCACAAGCCACATGGCATGGCCAATACACACACACACACACACACACACACACACACTTAAACTATGATGGAGATATTACCCTAGAAGCATAGGAGTGTAGGGGAAGAAAAGGATATGTTTTCCTGGGTGGAAGAGAAAATAATGATCCTTGAGTCAGCAATGCAAGGATAAACAGGCAATTGCTGGGTGGACTAACATAAGGGAGACATTTAAAGGCAATGCAATAGGAGAGTGCTGTGTGTGTTGGAGAGAAAAGCAAATAATTCATGGTAGATGAGTCATAAGGTGTGAACTTGGGGCCATCACTTGACTGATGGAGATACAAAGAAAAGAAGTCTTTCTGGATGATGCATGCTGGAGATTGTTTTTGTTTTTCACGTTCTTTTTTCCTTGCCTTCCTCCATTCTTTCTTCCTTTATACTATTTGAAATTAACACCCATAATGTACTAGAGAAATATGTCTTCCCTTATATCACTGCTGACATGACATAACTTTGTTATGTGAGAACTGGTATGATATGATAAAGATTTTTACATGTTACAATAATCCCCTTTTCCTCCAAAATTAGTCTCTTTCACTAAATATCTTGCTTATGCAGTGATCATACTCTCATGTTCCTGGTGAGCAGGGACAGCATACAATTCTTTTTACAGTCCACTGGGATTTATAATGAATAGACAGGCAATAAATTCTTGCAGTGTTGAACTGAATTGCTTTGAGACCTTAAATGCTCTAGAAAATATCTTCTTCACAACTTAGTGCCAAATTCTTTCAGAACTAAAAGCTGGATTTTTTTTTTAAGGGAGTGTAAGCTTGTAGAGATTCTTTCTCTCTGATTTAGTAGCATCTATATGATGATTTTCAGGGGCATTGAACATTCAAAGGGCTTCTTGGGTGGCTCAGTAGTAATGAATCTGCCTGCCAATGCAGGAGATGCGGGTTTGATCCCTGGGTCAGGAAGATCCTCTGGAGAAGGAAATGGCAATCCAGTCCAGTATTCTTGCCTGGGAAATCCCACGGACAGAGAAGCTTGGCAGGGTACAGTCCATGGGCTTGTAAGAGTGGGAAACGACTGAGCGACTAAACAACAAACATTCAAAACTGAGTGTTTTGTTGACCTGGAATCAACACCCATCACTGTTTCCATTTTATATAGTAAATTCTTTGGTTTTTCACATTTTTATTGTGAAATGACTCAAGTGAAAATCAAAATTTTATCAAATTTATTATAATAGGGAGAATTTAAAATGAGGTACAGACTTCAACCTAACAACTCTACTTCTAGAACTTACCTACCCATTCTTACATGTGCATTCAAAGACATATATATCTGAATGTTTATTGAAGCATTGTTTATAGAAAAAGAAAGAAGCAAGTAACAACTCTCTATCCTTCAACAGATACCTGATCAAATAGATTATGGTACATTCATATAATTAAATATTTTGCATTCATTAGAAAGAATAATACAGACCTACATAGGCTTATTTGGATGATCTCTAGGACATATATTTAATTTTAATATAAAAGAAATAAAGAAAAAGTAAAACTAGGTAAAAGCAAGAAAATTCCCATTTGTGAAACATAAATATTTTTATATGTTAATTTATTACATACAAATGCTGTGTGTGCACAGAAAATTTCAGAAAAGATAAGTGAAAAAGTATGAAGGATGATTACTTCTGGATGGGAACCTGGGAAGGAGGTATACTTTTATTGTAAATCCTTTGTATTCTGCATTTTTGCAATGCCAATGTATTTGCCATTAAAAGTTATTTAATTGAAGAAATGGGAAAAAGTCATTTTTAGTAAATTCTATAGCAGCTTTCTGGAGAGTAAGTTAATATACAATCTTGATATGAATGTCTATATTTATATACTTGGTTTCATCATAAGAGCATTTCCAAATAGCTCAAGTCTATATATAGGATTATCTTAAAGATCTCAAAATAAAGATAATTTACTTTTGTTTTAAAAGGAAACATATTCTATACACTTTGGGAGAGAGAGAGAGAGCAGTGCCCTAAAGAGCAGCTTTTTTGCTTTTTTATATTTTGTTAAACCGAGTACAAACTAGGGAAAACTGTTCTTCCAGACTACACAGTAAAATTGCTTTTATTTTCCTATATTCAAAGGTCAAAAGAGCCTGTTGCTCTTCAGCTCATTTGAGTACAGTTTCTCCTTGCTCTGGAACACAGTTGGCTCCTGGGGAAAGAGGCCAACTTTTCAGTTTCTGCTTTTCATGGTTTCTGTCCTCCCCTGGGCTTCAGTGCAGGTCACTCACACAGATAAGCATTATGCCCAGAATAAAACTGGCTTTGTTTATCTGGACTAATAAATGAATGGAACCAGTTATTTTCATTGGCTTGGTCTGGAAGGAAACCAAACTAATTTCCACAGACCTTAAATTGGACCTAAACCAAACTCCTTGTCCTTATTAGTAATAAGAGCAATAACGATGAACCCCTGTATAAAAGTTAAAAAATCACAAAGATAATATGTATTAACTACCAGGAATAGGAATTTGGCTAAAACTAGAAACTGACACTGGGGCCTCTGAAAATTCAGAGATGTACTTCATTTTCATTTCAATGGGTTTGAGGCTCACAGGTCAATGGAACCTTTCTTTTTTATTCTAGTGGCTCCTCCGGTTTCCTTGTGGTCAATTACCCTAATTAAGTTATTCTGCCTTGTGCCAATTAAGCAGGTACTATTTGTGTGGTATCCTCAAAACTTTTGTACAGGCTTCTGTTTTACTCTGGAAACTCTAATAACTCACAGTTGCATTTCTAGGGTTTCTGACAAGGCATCATACTTTATTTCCCAACTCATTAATGGTGCAGTGAGATTCTGACTTCCATTATGCACATATAATAAAAGATTATACCAGTGATCTTCACTCAGTTGATGAAAGCAGTTACTTCTACCCAAAGGGTATAGTTGTCCCCAGTCAAGATTCATGGTTGGAAATGGCAACCCACTCCAGTATTCTTTTCTGAAGAATTCCATGGACAGAAGAACCTGGCAGGCTACAGTCCACGGGGTCACAGAGTCGGACACGACTAAGCAACTAACACTTTCTAATTATACTCCCTATATCGCCCCTAAATATATTCCCATTAAAATATTTCAGAGTATTATCTTGCTCAAAGATAGAGACAGTTTCTTAGTCCTACTTCCAGGACTATTGTTTATAGTTTTATGATTTGAAAGTTATTTATCTATTTTCCCCAATAGTTAATTTGGATATATTAAGAAGGAAATAACCTCTTACTGAAAGGATTTTTAAAGAACTTAAATCATAATTTCCCATAGTATGCATTTTTAAATGAAAATGATTCGTTCTTTCTATGATTAAAGAGTAATGCCTATTTATTGTAAAACAAAACAGACAATTCATTAAAATGTAAAAAGGAAAATTCACCCATATTCGTAAGCACCCAAAGAAGTCACTCTTTTCATGTACCTTCTTTCAGACATTTATGTGGACAGATATTAAATACATACACATTTTAAAAGACAAAGATGAGGTCATACCATACTCTTTCAGGTAACAATATACTCCGAGCTATTTAAAATACATAAAGATAGATGATTAAATAGATAGACTATCTCCACATCACTATTTATAACACTGCATGGTACTATTGTACTTATTTCACCAATTCACTCTTTATTAATATTTAAGTAATTTCAATTCAATTTTAAATAATGGAAATATCCACACGTGTTTGTCTGATATCTCTTTTAGAAGATCACTGACCATGAATATTTAAAATGTTTTAAATGTATTTTCAGCTTTCCCTCCAAACAGGTTAAAACCCGAAGTGTGATTTTAATATCCTTAAAGAGTAGTTTCTACTTCACAGGAAAGTTATCTGGAAAGAGCCTTTGGGTGACAGGTGGTGAGGAGGGAAAGAGCTCTAAGAGATGAAGACAATAAGAAATGCATTTCTTAAAGAAAAGTCATCTGTGAGAAGATAGAAAAATGAGTATAGTTTGAAAATTTTCTTTAAAAATCATGAAAAAGATATGAGTTACATGAAGTCAGGCACCAAATTCAGAGAAGTTGCTGAGAGAACACTCTTGCGAGCCAAGTTACTCAAAGGAGAGAAACCCAAAATGTTTAGTTTTAATGAGCAGGAATTTTATTATTTTGCTCTGAAGACTGGATAAGATAGCAGATCTTGCCTACATCTATTTTCAGATTATAATATTCCCAGTTTTTCAGTGAGCCATAAAAACAAGTCCAAGTCTGCCTTTTCCTATTTTACTTGAAAAATGCATTGTCTCTTTTTCCCTCACACATCTTCAGTTTGGACCAGAAGGTACTGAGTTAAATCTAATTAACAAATGTTCTCCAGGAGAAAGTACATCTAGAAATAGAATTTATTTTGAAAATATTCCAAAGCGAATTAAGATACTTCTCAAACTTCTTCTAGTATTTAAATCCAGATGTGTTTATTAAATGGCTAAAACTATAGAAGTTACTAGCTTCCTAAAACAAGCTCTCAGCAAACCCATGAACTAGAAAAACGGATCCTTTTGGAAACTATTTTTCAATCTTCCTATCCTTTTTCAGATGTCCAAACTCACCAGTTGACACCACTTTGCCCCTGTAGACCTCTTCTCTCCCAGTCCAGTGTGTTCCGTTCAGGTGGGGATCAAATTTTTTTCAGTCTTTACACCCACTGAAAGCTTTAGTTTTTGACAAAAGTGAAAGTGATAGTCATTCAGTCATGTCCAACTCTTTGTGACCCCATGGGCTGTAGCCCGCCAGGCTCCCCTGTCCATAGTATTCACCAGGCAAAAATACTAGAGTGGGTAGCCATTCCCTTCTCCAGGGGATCTTCCTAACCCAGGGATCAAACCCATGTCTTCTGCGTTGCAGGCAGATTTTTTATTCTGAGTCACCAGAGAAGTCCTTGTTTCCTCAAGGCACTCCTAAATGGTGCTCACTTATCAGATGAACTCCTTTCAAAATTAATGACTGATGACAGTGAAGCTCTATTACTACTCCAGATAACCAGAGAAATTTAAAAGGGACCCTTCATGCCTCAGTGGAAAGAAAATCTGTTACATAAAGAGAATTCAGGCTTCTTGCAACAGAACGTTTTGAAGTAAATGTCTAAGTTTGCCAAATGAGGCAACAGTTCCTGGTTTCTATTCACATTTACAGACGCTGGTAGAGAGATGTAGGAAGAGGCAAGAGACACTGGGTTCACTGAGATTATTCTTTGATGTGCATCTTAACTAGATTTCCCAGGTATGCTCATGGTAAAGAACCTGCCTTCCAATGAGACACGGGTTCCATCCCTGGGTCAGGAAGGTCCCCTGGAGGAGGGCATGACAACCCACTGCAGAATTCTTGCCTGGAGAACCCCATGGACAGAGGAGCCTGACAGGCTACAGTCAATGGGTCACATACAGTCAGACACAAGTAAAGCAACTTAGCACGCACACATGGATCTTAACTGTTTAGAGCCAGTATCCTGTTTTTCTCCATCCTGAGTTCCTGTCAGAGGGCAGGGGGCAACTATAGTGGTGGAAGTCTTGAAGGCAGGCAACATTTTTTGTCCACAATTATACATATCCCCAATTTTTTTTTTTTTACCTATTGTTCACTGTATTGACTTTTCAATTTGAGATATCTTTATTGATTGATTTCCCTGCATTTAAAATGATGATCAAGGGGCCCCCCAGCACAGCCCACAAATATAGGTCCCTTTCTCAAACTTCCCACTGTATTTACAGCACACTTTCGAGTTAACTCAGTGCTTAATATTTATGTTGCTAACTGCACATACCTCTCACAGCTGGGCCACACCATGTTTTGCAAGTGCAACTTTCTTCTCTTTTCTTGTAGTAATTTTTGTTTTTCCTAGACTTTAACAAAGCTCTGTACTATTTTGTGTCCTTAGCCTTCCATGTACCTATTATTCACACATCCTCAAATTTTCTAACACTGCTGTTAAACTTCTAGTAAAATCAGACCCATCAGGTGACATATCAGTGCTGCCTTTTTCACGGTAAAAGCCTCTATGGGGCTCTCTGTCCCTCTGTGCTCCAGGCCTGCTACACTGCAGCAGTCCTGGAAATTTCCTCCACCCCGGAAATGGATGACCATGAGCATCCATTCTCATCTACCCCTCAGTGTTTGGATTTCATACCTTCCTCTTTTTTTATTTCCTCTGTTATTTGGAAGAAGCAAAGTGGTCTGCTGAGAACGGGGACTTGAGAGAGAAACATGTCGAGGGATTACATGTCAGAAAATACCTTTACTGGGTGCTCTGGTCTGGCTGTGGTTTGGCACCGTACAGCATTCAAGATTGGAAATCATTTTCCCTCAGAGTTGAAGGCACTGCTCCAACTGGAACATGGCCCATGTTGCTGTTGAGAAGTTCAGTGGGTTCTAAATCCTTTTAAGAGCTTATTTTTCTCTCTGGAAAACATTTAATGTCTTTATCTCTGGCTTTTTGATGGTGAGCCTTGATATAGATCTTTTTTTCACTCATTATGCTAGACCCTTGATTGTTGCTGTTTAGTTTCTAAGTCGTGTCCAACTCTTTTCAACCCCATGGACTGTAGCCTGCCAGGCTTCTCTGTCCATGGGATATCCCATGCAAGAATACTGGAGTGGGTTGCCATTCCCTTCTCCAGGGGATCTTCTTGACCCAGGGATTGAACCTGAATCTCTGTATTGCAGGTAGATTTTTTACCATCTGAGCCACCAGGGAAGCCCCTAAGCCTCTCATTTTCCTGTGACTTCTATTAATATCTTATTTTCTAGCTCAGCTTTTTATTCAAATTTCTGAAAGTTTCCCTCAAAATTTGTGTTATAATCCCTCTGTTTTTATTTGTATCACTGCATTCTTTTTCATTTTAAAAATCTCTTTTTCCCCTAAATGTTCTTTGTAAAATAGCACTCTTCTCTTGTTTCATAAGTGCAAAACCTATTTTTGTCTTTGAAGATGCTATATATAGAGACTTTTCCTGCTCTTCCATGAATGGTTTCTGGTATGTGATGTAATGGTTATGAACTTGGACTCTGCAACCAATTCAAATACCAGTGCTGCCACTAACTATGACAAGTAACAGGCAAGTTACCTGACCTCTGTTTATCAGTTTCCTCAGCAAAAAGAGCGGTAATTAGAGTGCTCACTGCATAGAGTTGTTTGGAGGTTCAAATGAGATTAATAATGTACTACTCACTTAGAACAGTACCTGGAAAATGGTAAGCCCATATGTTATTCATCTACGTCCTCTGAGTCCCCTCCCCCCTTTTATTTCTGTTTTGTTTTAGTCTTTATCTTTTGTGTTACTTTCCTCCCATACCTGATAAACCTTGGCAATGTGATCATATTTAAGAATGAGGAGCTAAAAAGCTGACTGGAAGCTCTTCGTGTGTCTTTGGGCTCCTGAATCGCCATGTTGCAAATCTGATCCCCTAAAGCTGTCCTGCTGGAGAGGCCACATGATGACAGAGATGTCCTAGGAGCACCAACTGTCAGAATCACCACATGCAACTGCATGAGACACCCCAAGTGACAACCACCCGCTGAGTTCAGTTAACCTCCAAAACCATGAGAATCCTAAAAATAATAAATGATTGCTGTTGATTCACGTCACTAAGTTATGCAATAACTATGCATGACTTACCCAGAGGAGAAAATGGCAACCCACTTTAGTATTCTTGCCTGGAAAATCCTGTAAACAGAGGAGCTTGGCAGGCTACAGTCGCAAAGAGCAACTGAGCTTACATGTGCATAACTTAAGTTATACAATTTAGAAATAATACATAGAAGGGGAATAGGCTCTGGCATGAGTAAAGGCCCACCTTTGATCAGATCCCGTCACTTGTAAGTTTCAATTAGTTGTTCAGAAACAGTATCTTAATCTCTATTCCCTGGAAGTCTACTAGACAACATCCTTGTCTGATTCTCTATAGACTTCAAAACTGCTTCTCTCTCTATTCAGTTCAAAATAGTCATAGAATCATGACTGAGGTACAGTAGGAGATGCCCCTCTAAGACATAGCCATCACTTGTTTTCTAAGTATTGAGAGGTACTGTGCTTAGTTGCTCAATCATATCCGACTTTGCGACCCTGTGGCCAGCAGCCTGCCAGGCTCCTCTGTCCATGGGGATTCTTCGGGTAAGAATACTAGAGTGGGTTGCCAAGCCTGCAGAGGATCTTCCTGATGCAGTGATTGAACCCATGTCTCCTGTATTGCAGGCAGATTCTTTACCATATGAGTCACCAGGGAAGCCCGAGTCCTGAGATAATGCATAATAATAGGCAACCTGCAGCAGTGTAATTGGTACCTAGACACACAACACTCTTTTTCACTTTTCATCTTATCAGTTTTCTCACTCATCTAAATTCATTCTTGTGCCAGAAATAGGAGTTCAGGAAAGAGATTTATTGCAAACTCAAACAGTACTTAAAATTAAGGAAAAGGAAAGTGAGATGAGAAAGCCAGAGAAATCCTCTCAGAAGGTAAAAGAATCCTTTGAAAAGAGATGCCCACCAAAACTGGCTTGACTTTTAGACACAGATAGTCAGCATTAAATGATGTGCAACATAATTGCTAAGAGTGCATTTGCTTAAACCTTGGTGCAGCTATTACTCTGTGAAGAGAGATTTTTGGACTTTGGATACCTTGACAGAGACTTGTGTCTCAATGTATTTCTCTCAAGTCAATAGAGGTTGTTTACATTTCACTGCTCATTTTATTCTCTCACTGAGAACAAGATTAGGCTTCCCCTAAAGAAGCCACTGCTGCAAGGATGGGTAAAAGCAGATAGTAGTCAAGGAGATCTCACAAGCAAGAAGGTAACTAAACGTCCAATATGAAACACAAATCTAAGTAGCTATAAACCTTGAGATCAGCCATTCAGAATGTAACTGTCAGATTCAACTACACTTAAAATTTTACTGTGTTTATTTGAACTGTTTCAGAGCTCTGAGTTTAAGATAAATATCATAGTAGGTTAGCAGCGAAAATTTTTTATCTATCCTAATCTTATTCAATTACAGTGAACTGTGGGGAGCTATCCTAAGTTGTCCAGAAGTTATCTACTGAAAGTACTGTCATTACCATTCACTGTGTAAACCTTAAGCCTCAGCAGTTAACTGCTGTGCGTAAGAACATGCAGAGGGTGAAAATCTATTCTGTAAGTAATTTATATTCAAAGAAAAGATTTATACATTTTAAAATCTTACACTGCCGACAAATAATTCAGCCACCTTTTTATTTGTTTGTTTTTTAAATTTAAGGCAGGGGATAAACTCTTTATTTTTTTTTAATTGTATTTTCTATCACTTTAATTTTTTTTTTTTTTTTTAAATATGGAGCCCAAGTCTCATCAGGCTTTTTTTTTTTTTGGCCTCACCACAGCATGCCAAACTTCCCCAACCAGGGCTTGAACCCAAGCCCCCTACAGTGGAAGCTCAGAGTCTTAACTACTTAAGACCTCCTGAACCCACAAACAGTTTGGACACAGCCTGTCTGCTGATGGGAGCAGCTGTATCCCTGCCGTGTTAATTGCTTGACCTGAAGTCTCTCAGCACTGGGGCCTACAGGTTATTGGGTAGGGCCAGGTGTCGACACTAATGAACTGGAGGGACGGTTTCGAAATTCACCCGTCAGCCTCTGCATATGCACCGGCATCCACGCCAGGTTTCGCTCCCAAGATCGGTTGCTGCCGGGGCCTATGTCCCCAGCATGAGCCACAGGCGACCTCCACGTCTCCAGGAGACTCTCCAAGACCAGCAGGTAGGACTGGTTAAAGTCTTATCAAATTACTGCTTTTGTTCTGGGCATGTGGGATTTAGTGTGGGCCTTTTAAGGGTGAAATCTCTATTTCCCCCAGTCCCGTGGGACTCCTGAAATTAAACTCCACTGGCCTTCAAAGTCTAATATTCTGGCAGCTCATCTTCCCTGTGCAAGACCTTTGGGCCAGGGACCCTGACATGGGGCTCAGCACTCTCACTTCTTCAGGAAGAACCTCTGCAATATAACTCTCCAGTCTGTGAGTCACACATCTGTGTGTGGGGGGGCTTGAGTCTGCTGCCAGTCTGCCCCCCTCCCCATCTTGTTGTAGTTTCTTCTTGATGTTGTTAGTTGTGGATCTTTTCTGGCAGGTTCCAGTCTTTCTCATAGATGGTTCTTCTGCAGATCATTGTGATTTTGGTGTGTTTGTGAGAGGACTCAGAGATTTTCCTACTTGGCTACCTCTGCCAATCTCAGAATTGGTTTCTGGAGCCAAATCTCTCACCTATCAATATAAAAGGTTAAGATGATGAAGTCAAACCCGTGACTTCACTCCAGAGTAATCTATGTCTCATCAAGCAGTAACACATTTTATGAAAGGAATATATGCTTCCACTGGTGGAATTTTAATCATTGACAAGTATCCTTAGGAGAACTTTTGTGTTTTTCTTCCTTTTAGAGCAAGGAAAGAAGACAGGGATAGGATGGTAGGATGTGAGGTAAAGAGTAGTTTGAAGGAAAGGAAATCCTCTCTTGCCATAGGTCCCCCAGTTTATTTATATTTTAAAAACTCTACCTGTTTTGTGAGCTTTGTGAAAAAGTTGTTATTGAAAGTGGATTGTTCTGAGGAAATAGAAGTGTATTAGTCTTTACATCCATGTCTACATACATTTATGTGTATGTGTGTTATAAATTTGACACTAAAAATATCAAGCATCCATGGGACGAGTTGTCTGACTCGCTAGGTAAAATATCACTCTCAACGCAAAGGGCCTGAAGTGCTGGGAAATGGAGTGAGATGGCCTCATGGAATAGCAGGAAAGAACTCTCACCACTGATGAAGGGTCCTAAACTGAGTTGCTTCCATAACACAACCACATTCAGTTGAGTGGTTGAAGCCTTTGAGTATGCCACCTGAGATTTGGCAGCTTCAAGGGCCAATTCCACTTAGAATGTCAAGAAAAACACCTCTACATCTCTCTCAGCTGCACTGAGCCCAAGGAGCTGCTCTAAATGAAAAGAAACCGCTTCCTCCCCAGCCCGAAAAGAGCCAGCTGAGAGTGGGCCCTTCTCCCTATGCTTGGTTTTCTGGTTTTCTTTCTTCTGAATCAAAAGAAGTTGGAAGATTGAGGAGAACTAAAGACATTTTGGTTTTTCCTTGTCTCGGGATAAAATTATCTGCCACAAAGGAGTGGTAAAAGAATGGAACTGATTAAGGGCTTTAGGATGAAACCCAATATATGAAACTTTTTAGCACCAGCTGGTTATTAGTTCTGGGAGTGGCCTGCAATTAAACTTATCTTTGAAGACAACTTCATTGTAATCTTCAAGATGAGAAAAATCTGGGCTCATTCATTCCTTTTTCTTATTCAACATAATTCATTATTATTCAACAAATACTGACTGATGGACATGGAGGTGGCATAGCACTTCTAGGTCTTTTTGTTTCATGTTAGAGTATAAAGTGAGTGGGAGCCTAACTCTGACAACTCAATACCTAATACCAAGAAAATGGAGATGGGGTTTGGTTTTTGTTTCCTCATAATATTTTAGGAGGCTTCCCTGGTGGCTCAACTGGTAAAGAATCTGCCTGCAATGAGGGATACCTGGGTTTGATCCCAGGGTTGAGACTATCCCCTGGAGGAGGACATGGCAACTCACTCTAATATTCTTGCCTGGAGCATCTCCAAGGACAGAGGAGCCTGGAGGGCTACAGTTCATGGGGTCACAAAGAGTCGGACATGACTTGAGCGACTAAGCACAGCACAATATTTTTAGAGGCCCCTGTCTCTCCTTCCAATTGAATTTCCTGATGAAGTTATAGAAGTTTCATTGTACAATGACTAGGGAATGACCTTGGTCCTTAGCCCTTTAGAAGAAATGATCAGGGCAATGGGTCACAGTGGTTCCCACTTGCTTACAGTTAAGAACTTTGGGAAAATTAGAGGGTCATTCGGAAAACTCAGCAGTGGCCACAGGACTGGAAAAGGTCAATTTTCATTCCAATCCCAAAGAAAGGCAATGCCAAAGAATGCTCAAACTACTGCACAATTGCACTCATCTCACACGCTAGCAAAGTAATGCTCAAAATTCTCCAAGCCAGGCTACAACAGTCTGTGAACTGTGAATTTCCAGATGTTCAAGCTGGGTTTAGAAAAGGCAGAGGAACCAGGGATCAAATTGCCAACATCCGCTGGATCATTGAAAAAGCAACAGAGTTCCAGAAAAACATCTATTTCTGCTTTATTGACTATGCCAAAGCCTTTGACTGTGTGGATCACAACAAACTGCGGAAAAGTCTTCAAGAGATGGGAATACCAGACCACCTTATCTGCCTCCTGAGAAATCTGTATCTGCATAGATAGAAATCTGTATCTTCATGTCAAGAAGCAACAGTTAGAACTGGACATGGAACAACACACTGGTTCCAAATCGGGAAAGGTGTACGTCAAGGCTGTATATTGTCACCCTGCTTATTTAACTTATACGCAGAGTACATCATGAGAAATGCTGCACTGGATGAAGCACAAGCTGAAATCAATATTGCTGGGAGAAATATCAATAACCTCAGATATGCAGATGACACCACCCTTACGGCAGAAAGCAAAGAACTAAAGAGCCTCTTAACGAAAGAGGAGAGTGAAAAAGTTGGTTTAAAACTCAACATTAAGAAAACTAAGATCATGGCATCTGGTCCCATCACTTCATGGCAAATAGATGGGAAAACAGTGGAAACAGTGACAAACTTCATTTTTCTGGGCTCCAAAATCACTGCAGATGGTGACTGCAGCCATGAAATTAAAAGACGCATACTTCTTGGAAGAAAAGCTATGACCAATGTAGACAGCATATTAAAAAGCAGAGACATTACTTTGCCAACAAAGTTCCATCTAGTCAAGGATATGGTTTTTCCAGTAGTCATGTATGGATGAGAGAGTTGGACTATAAAGAAAGCTGAGCGCAGAAGAATTGATCCTTTTGAACTGTGGTGTTGGAGAAGACTCTTGAGAGTCCCTTGGACTGCAAGGAGATCCAACCAGTCCATCCTAAAGGAAATCAGTCCTGAATATTCATTGGAAAGACTGATGCTGAAGCTGAATCTCCAATACTTTGGCCACCTGATGCGAAGAACTGACTCATTGGAAAAGACCCTAATGCTGGGAAAGATTGAAGGTGGGAGAAGGGGACGACAGAGGATGAGATGGCTGGATGGCATCACCGACTCAATGGACATGAGTTTGCGTAAGCTCAAGGAGTTGGTGATAGACAGGGAGGCCTGGCGTGCTGCAGTCCATGGGGTCACAGGGAGGCCTGGCGTGCTGCAGTCCATGGGGTCACAGGGAGGCCTGGCGTGCTGCAGTCCATGGGGTCACAGGGAGGCCTGGCGTGCTGCAGTCCATGGGGTCACAGGGAGGCCTGGCGTGCTGCAGTCCATGGGGTCACAGGGAGGCTGGCGTGCTGCAGTCCATGGGGTCGCAAAGAGTCGGACACGACTGAGTAACTGAACTGAACTTACTCCCTGAGCCTCAATTTCCTCAGGTTTCAAATGGGCATCACAACAAAACAAAACCAACTTCACAGAGTTGGAGATACCTTCCACCCAGAACCTGATCATCATATGTGAGAGAATGCATCCAAAGTCACTAACTCAGAAACTCGAACCAAGTTCTGTCTAGTTCAGTTTGTAATTAATCTGAAGTGCTGGCAAAACGCTTCACCAGTTCAAAAGATGAGTTGATTTGTTTCTCCCTGGAGCTCCCCACCACTCAGGTGTTTTGAGAAATGATATTATAGCAGTAAAATTAGATGACTCAGCCTGGCCTTCTTCCTAGAGTCAAGTCCTAGAAATTCCCCGCCCTGGTGTTTCTGCTGGTCAGAAACAAGTTCATGGAGAATTAAAGCCTTACTCTCCTCATTTGATGAAGATATTTGGCAAACATCATCATATAGTTCCACAGGCATTAGTCATTAAGGGATTTAAGTCACTGAAGAATGGAAAAGCCTGTTGATACAAGTTTCAGACCTAGAGTGGCTTGGACTGACTTGTCTGGCTCTTTCATCTAATTTGGCTGCTGATTCTCAAAGATGTAAACTTTAGGGGTATGTTTAGATCATCTGTAGCTTGAAGCTGGGCTTCCCTGGTGGTTCAGTGGTAAAGAATCCACCTGCCATGGCAGGAGACATAGATTTGACCCTGGGTTGGGAAGATCTCTTGGAGTAGGAAATGGCAACCCAGTATTCTTGACTGGGAAATCCCATGGACAGAGGAGGCTGGCGGACTACAGTCTATGAGGTCACTAAGAATTAGCCATGACTTAACAACTGAGCAACAGGAACAACACCACAAACTTCAAGCATATTGAACAGCCCTACCATTTTGACAAAATTGAGGATATGACTTGTATGCATGTGTCTTCTGTGTCTAATGGGAAGAGAGACAGCAAGTTCCATGAGAGCAAGAACTGTGTTTTGTCTGATACATCACAGGTGCTCAATAAATGAATAAATAAGTGAATGCCAGCAGAAACCTGTGACAAGATTAATGTCTTGTCATTAATTAATATTTGGGAAATTTGAATGATGAAGAGTGGAGTAAGAATTAAACAGAATAAGAAGAAATGAAGCCACATTTCTTATATTTGTTACATTATTAAACACAATGTAACATTATTTGTTACATTATTAAACATAATTTGAAGAGAAGCCAACACACCTAGGAAGGCAGAGTTTGAGAAGCCTGCTGACAATGAGCCTGATCACCCAGAAGAACTTGCCTTATCTCTGGCCTTGGTGTTAAGATAACATATTTCCTTACGGCTGAAATCAGTTTTTCTATAACTTGCAGTCAAAAGCCTCATAACTGACTGTACATCAATGCATTTACTTCCACTAAAGCAGATTCTTTCCAGTAACCAGAAATGCACTTATCTCCCACTCCAGATGCTCCTTCCTATACTAGAAGATCTAGGAAAGCTCAATTAGTCATCAGATGATTCTCTCTCTCTCTTCTCCTCCCTAAGGGTGGAATCCTTTACAGGGAAATAGGATAGTTATAGAATTATTTTCCAGATGACTTTAACTACATGTTTAGAAATCCTGTTGAAATATTGCTACTCAGAAACAGAGTGTCACTCTTGTCACTGGGAAATTCAGTTCACTCCAGAGCAAGACTTTTTTCCCCTCTGGGACAATGGTAAAGACCCTCTGTCCTTGTTCTTTCCTTTGATGCTGTTTGTATAAATCACTTGTCTAACAGAATTACAACATGAACCTTACATGCAAGAGCAAAATTTTCTAGTAGCCATATTTTTAAAGGTAAAAAGAAATAGGTGAAATGAAATCTAATGATAGATTTTATTTATTCCAAATATCTAAGATATCTTTTCATGGAAATTCCCTGGCAGTTCAGTGGTTAAGACCCCACACTTCCACTGCAAGAGCTGTGGGTTCGATCCCTGGTCAAGGAACTGAGATCCTATAAGCTTTGTGGAGCAGCCAAAAAGAAAAAAAGGAAAAAAATGTATGTGGGTACATATACATTTTTTTAACATATACTCAATACAAAAGTGTTGGTGAGTTATTTTACTTTCTTACCTTTATATACTAAGTCTTCAAAATTCTATGTGCATTTTATATGTACAGCTCTTCCCAATCTGGACTGGCCACATTTTAGGTGCTCAATAGAGTGCAGTTGTAGCTGGACATGAATCTCCTTTATTTCTGTTTCATCCCAAGACATATTTGATTAGGTAATTGTATTATCTTTTCCTTGCAACCATCATTAAACTAGTGTCATTCCATCCCTTTTTTCTGATCTAATGCAACTTTATATATGTCATAATTTCTAATAAAGAGCTATAAGCCAAACATCTCAGTAGATTTGGAGGAGGCTATTTCTCTTTATCCAAGGATTTCCCTATTATTCTTTACTGAATATCACTTCTACTGGTATTAGATGGAAATAATATAATTCATGAAATGGCAACCCACTCCAGTATTCTTGCTTGGAGAATCCCATGGATGGAGGAGCCTTGGACATGACTGAGCAACTTCACTTTCATTTTTAAACTGTGTATTGACCAAAAGTAGACATGGTGGAGTCTGGTGGAGACATTATGCCTGGTAAGCAGAATAACTAATGCAGCAAATGAACATTCAGTCCAAAAGCAAAGTTTGCTAGTTGATCTTCTGGTTAAAAAGTGTTTTTATCTGATTAATTGGATTTTAACCATCTTGAGAAATAAACTAGCTGAGATAACAAGAGATAGTGTAGCATGAGAAAGAGCATGGGCATCAGAGTCAAACAAACTGATCTCTATTGCTTACTAGCTGTGTAGTGTTCAGTGTATTAACTTCTCTGTACTTGTTTGTAGAATGAGAGTAGCATGAGAATGAGAACGTTGAAAAGTGAAAGTGTTAGTCACTCAGTCGTGTCTGACTCTTTGAGACCCTATGGACCATAGCCAGCCAGGCTCCTCTGTCCATGGCATTCTATAGGCAAGAATACTGGAGTGGGTTGCCATGTCCTTCTCCAGGGGATCTTCCTGACCCAGGGATTGAACCTGAATCTATGCATTGCAGGCAGATTGTTTACAGTCTGAGCCACCATGGAGAGAGCATAAGCAACAGAGTCAAACTCAACTCTATTGCTTACTAGCTGTGTAACATTTAGTGTATTTATTAAATTCTCTATGCTTCATCTGCAGAATGAGGGTAGCTTGAGAAAGATAACATACTATGACTGAAATTGTTAGTTCTACCCCAATTTCCACTCTTCCCTTCCTGGTCAATAACTGACTCCCTGAAATGTAGCTGGACACCAGGAAGCCCCAAATCAAGGCCTTTGCCTCCCTCACAGCCAGGTGTGTTTATGCCATTAACTTCTGGCCAAATGGGTAAAAGTAGACGTTGTATCTGAAACTTCCTGAAAGTATCCTTATAAAAGGGAGGATGCCCCCTTTCTTCCCTTTGTTCCTTTCTGCAAGCTGGAATTCAGGTATGATGGATGGAACTGAAGCAGTCATTTTAAACAATGAGACAGAAGCTGTGTATTGAGGATAGCAGAGAAAGAACAGGAATCAGGGTCTCTTATGATCATCACCACAAATGCCCTAGATTATTTGCCCAGGCTTTTAGAAGAGAAATGCATTTATATTTTTATTATTTATTTATTTGCTTTTGGCTAAGCATGGTCTTCACTGCTGTGCCCAGGCTTCCTCTAGTTGCAGCGATCAGGGGCTCCATTCTAGCCCTGGTGCTTCCTATTGTTGTGGCTTCTCATTGCAGAGCACATGCTCTAGGACACTCAGACTTCAGTACTTGTGATGTGCAGGTTTAGTAGTTGTAGCTCCCAGGCTCTAGGCTCCAGTGGCATGTTGAATCTTCTGGGACTAGGGATTGAACCCATGTTCCCTGCATTGGCAAGAGGATTCTTAACCACTGGATCACCAGGGAAGTCTTGCATTTCTGTTTAGTTTGAGCTACTGTTGTTAGTTATTTTTTGAAACTTGTTGCTGAACCTAATACAAGATGACTGCTGTTATTAATAGAATAAAATTAAGGGAACATGATTTTTAATCTTTAAATCTGAAAATCACTGTATAAATGTTGATCATAATTATCATCATCATTAAATTATTGCAGAAAATTAGATGACTTTCAGCAAACTCTGCTTGGGTCAGTTTTCTTAGGCCAATTCGGGATGGGGAATACGTGTAAATCTATGGCTGATTCATATCAATGTATGACAAAACCCACTGAAATGTTGTGAAGTAATTAGCCTCCAACTAATAAAAAAAAAAAATTTAAAAAAAAACCATAGAAGCAGATTTCTTTACTTTGGTTAGATTTAGTTAGCTTTTATCAATTATGAATATTTATATGCTTATCATCATATTTATCTTTTAAAATTTAGAAGAAATACTCACCTGGGTCGTATGAAGAAAATGCTTAGAACTTGACAAGACTATGACATCTTTTATTCATTTATTTTTACCTTAAAAAAGGTCTTTGTTACAAAAATCAATGTAGTTTTTGTTGTCAAATTACAAGACTTGAGTAAATTAAAAGAGGAGAATCCCTTCCCTTCCTAATCTTTTCCATGCCATTTTTAGAATTAACTACATTAAAAATGTAATTAATAATTTCTTGTGAGAAAATATATTTTTGTGTGTGTAGTCAGATAGATATATAATTTATCTTTACAAAAAAGATGGAATTATTTTTGCAAAAAGTTCAAAATTGAAAAAAAATTGCAACAGCTTGGTTTCATTTTCTTTTCCAATTTAATATCTCTTGAACATCTTTCAGTGGCAATATATATCCATTTAGCTCATGTTTAAACAACTTCTAGGAAGTCATTTTGCTTCCCAGGTGGTGCTAGAGATAAAGAATCTACCTGCCAATGCAGGAGAGGCAAGAGATGTAGGTTCAATCCTGTGTTGGGAAGATCCCCTGGAGGAGGAACTGGCAACCCACACCAGTATTTTTGCCTGGAAAATTCCATGGACAGAAGAGCCTAGCAGGCTACAGTCCATAGGGTTGCAAAGAGTTGAACACAACTGAGCAACTTAGCACTAGAAGTCATTTAAACATTTTTATTAATTAATTTTTGTAAAATTATTTGCAAAACAAATGAGATTGTCCTTAAAATAGTAGTAGTAGCAACTTCTTGGCATTGTGAAGATTTCATTAGGTAATTCAGGGAAGTACTTTGCAAAATGTCTGGTACACAGTGAGGGAGTAATAAATATAATCTGTTAAGCTCAATAATGATGATAATTGAGGTTGACCATCTTTCTTACCTCAATCTTAATAAATTGATATTGTCAGAGAAGTGATTTCTTACCCCTGTATAAAAGAGAGTCCAGGTGAGGTCTTTAAAATGAACGTAATGTAATTGAAACGTGATGAAAGTAATGTAATTACTCACTATATATAATATTCCTCATCTTATACGTTCATTTTAAAACCTCACCTGGACTCTGCTTTATGGAGGAACGGGTGTCATGTTCTGGGAGGACTGGCAGACTGTCCAGGGTCACCCTGGCCATGACTACCCAGTTCAGTGCCAAAACTGAGCATAGAACACAGTCCATCCATTTGCCAACTGGTGAGGCATCTAAGAAGGCATTTAGCCTCTCAGGTCATTTGAGAACCTAAATGAACCCTTGTGGGAAGGAGAGATGCTTGCTGGGTGGGGCTTACTGGGCCTTTGAGACCAGTGAGGATTTAAATGAGCTTAACTACTCCTGAGAAGGCAATGGCAACCCACTCCAGTACTCTAGCCTGGAAATCCCATGGACGGAGGAGCCTTGTAGGCTGCAGTCCATGGGGTCATAAAGAGTCGGACACGACTGAAGAGACGCAGCAGCAGCAGCATAAAAATATCAAACAATTAGGAAGGGAGAAAACAGAAAGCTTCACATTTCAAGGACATGACTTTCACTTTTCACTTTCCTGCATTGGAGAAGGAAATGGCAACCCACTCCAGTGTTCTTGCCTGGAGAATCCCAGGGACAGCGGAGCCTGGTGGGCTGCCGTCTATGGGGTCTCACAGAGTTGGACACGACTGAAGCGACTTAGCAGCAGCAATTACTCCTGAATAGCTACCAGGCAATCAGTGACACAACCTGCCCTGGGGAGAGAAATCACAGGGTGTGGTGGGCAACAAGTCCCTCGGAGGAGCTGACAAGGGTTTTAAGAAGGGTTTGACTGAAGCTGACTGAGGGCTCTGGGGCAGAGGACGGGCTGTGACCAGAACTGTCACTCAGAAGAGGAAAATGATAAATTTACTTTTATGAATGCTACCCTTCTTATTGTAAGTCTCATAATTTTGCCATTATAGATTTTTAAGTGTGATTACACTAGAGCCTGAGAAAAGACTAGGTAAGGATTACAGAAATAGATTTTTAAAAATGCAAACACATAATTCTACCTTCAAAAACATTAGGTGCCCAGATAAATAATGTTAAAAATAAGTCCAAGTGTACCTTACTTCCTCTACTGGAGTGTTCAGGAACTTAACATGGATCTGAGGTGGGTTGTGACAGGCAACAAATCACCAGCTAATCCTCTTCCACTGTATCTCTGATTTCTTGTGAAGCTGGAGCTTTGAATGGTTCTAACTGGGTCAGAAATAACACTGAACTTAGTACCATCATATGCTTCTTCTGCTCCACCAAGAGCCTCTGAGGCCCTGAACCCAACCCTCACAGCTCTCAAAAAGCTCTGTGCCTTGAAGAAAGGACACCTTTCTATAAAACATCCACCAGAAGGGGGAGCCTTATGATAATTCACACAAAGATGTTGCTAGTGGAGGTCTTACCTGGACTGGCTGACATGGGCTTGGGTCTCAGCTAAAGTGTCCTCTAGCACCATCATTCCTGTTTAAGTAATGCCATTTTAAAGCCAACAGGCTCATGGAATCACAGAATTTAGAACCAGGATTGAGAAGTCTGATGGGCTATAGTCTATAGGGTTGCAGAGTTGGACACGACTGAAGTGACTTAGCAAGCACACACACACACAAACATCTTAGAAATGACTAATCCCAAATCTTTTTATAAATGAGGGAACTGAGCCATAGAGAAGTAAAGAATTTTGACTAAGTTTTGATAATAATAACTTTTATTCAACAATATTATAATCTTTATGAGCTTGTTCATAGACTCACTTTTACTAATACATCACAAAAGCTGATGTACTTAATCTTAAAAAAATTTTACTGGAGTATTGTTGACTGACGATGTTGTATTACTTTCAGGTATACAACAAAGTGATTCAGTTATGCATGTACTGAATATATATTCATTTTTTTTCAGGTTTTTTGCTCGTATAGGTTATCATCAAATATTGGGTAGAGTCCCCTGTGCCATACAGTAGGTCCTTGTCAGTTGCCTACATATACTGGTGTGTATATGCTAATCCCAAGCTCCTGATTTATCTTTCCCCACCTTTGATTCCTCCCCTTTGGTAACCATAAGCTTGTTTTTAACATCTGTGAGTCTGTTTCTGTTTTGTAAATAAGTTCATTTGTATCATGTGAAAACAATTCGATTCCACACATTAGTGATATCATATGATATTTGTCTTTCTCTGTCTGACTTCACTTAGTATGACAATCTCTAGGTCCATCTGTGCTAAGTCACTTCAGTTGTGTCCAACTCTTTGCAATCCTGTGGACTGTAGCCTGCCAGAGTTCTTCCATGTTGCTGCAAATGGTATTATTTCATTCTTTTTTATGACTGAGTAATATTCCATTATATATATGTGTGTGTGTATCTGTACCACATCTTCTTTATCCATTCCTTTGTTGGTGGAAATTTAGGTTGTTTCCATGTATTGGCTGTTATAAATAGTGCTGCAATGAACACTGGGGTGCATACATCTTTTTGAATTATAATTTTCTCCAGGTGTATGCCCAGGAATGGGACTGTTGGATCATGTGGTAGTTCTATTTCTATTTTTTCTTATATACTTAAGAAAGTTTGAGCTATATTTAAGCTATAATTTCAAACAGATGGATAAAAATACAGCAATACCGCTTGCTGTTTAGGTTATTAAGAATGTTTGGTCCTCAGTATAGACTTTGACATCCTGCTATTTTACTACTGTCCTAAAATTTTACTAAAATCTTGTGGTCAACTCCTCTGAGAAGTTTTTCCTTTCCTTTTCAAAATAGTTTGGGTATTCCTCCTACATGCCTGCCCATGACCTTGGGCTTTCTGGCTGATAACATTTGTGACACTATCTTACAGTTGTCATATATAATTTTGGTTTCCTATAATCTGTAAGCTCTGTGAAGATGATGACATTGGATATTTCTTTACACCATGGTATCCCCAGTATTTAAAATAGTGTTTGGAACTATTAAGAGGACTAAATAAATATCTGCAAAATGAAAGATGAAAGGGATCAAAAACAGAGGGATGCGTGAAGAAATCGGGATGATGAAATGGAATTTTTTAAAAGTATGTTCAGGAACAAGAATTAAAGCTAAAAATGAATGTAAAGAATTAAGTAGTTCCCTAATTTACAAAGTTTTAAGATTTCCAAGTAAGTGTGATGGAGTATGTAATACAAGCCAAGAGAGTTCCTCATGTATACTTCGTGTGTCTATTTGCACGTGGGGGTCTACCACTCTACAGTGACCCTCACATGACTCCTGTCCCCAACAGTTCACACCTTCATATATTGTACTTCCTACCACTAGTTTGTGGCCAGGACCTGGGACCTGCTTATAACCAACGAATGTGGCAAAGGTAATGAGGTGTCACTCCTGTGATTGTGTTACCTTTATATAAGACTCCCATTGTGTACACACACACAAGCACACATGCTCACAACCAGAGACACAGAGAAAGTACTTTGGTCCAAGTCAGCCAGCAATTAAGTTGTGAAATTGTGATTCAAATCTATACTTAACAGTTTTCACTACCTGGAAATTCCCCCTAACAATCTGACTTCCAACTTTCATGCCATATTTTAAGCCCAGGGATACATAGACAACTGTCCGGATTCACTTCTATCATTTCATATTAGAAACGTTAATATGCTATGCTTGTTTGCTAAGTTACTTCAGCTGTGTCTGACCCTGTGACCCCATGGATCATAGTTTGCCAGGCTCCTCTGTCCATGGGATTCTCCAGGCAAGAATACTGGGGTGGGTTGCCATGCCCTCCTCCAGGGGATCTTCCTCACCCAGGGACCAAACTCGCGTCTCTTATGTCTCCTGCATTGGCAGGTGGATTCTTTACAACTAGCGCCATCTGGGAAGCCCAAATATGCTATGGAAAAAATATATATATAAATATTAGGGAAATGTGAAAAGACAATTTGCAGATGAGAACTCCAAATGGTTAATAAGTATACAGTAGAGGACTTCCTTGGTGGCTCAATGGTAAGGAATCTGCCTGCCAATGCAGGCGACACAGGTTTGATCCTTGATCTGGGAAGATGCTACATGCTGTGGAGCAACTCAGCCCATGTGCCACACACTGAGCCTGTGCCCTAGAACCCGGGGGCTGCAGCTACTGAAGACTGTGTGCTCCACAAGAGAAGCCACCACCATGAGAAGCCCATGCACTGCAATAGCAATGGAGACTCAGCGCAGCCAAAAATAAATAAAATTTAAAAAATAATTACACAGTAGAATGGCCATCCTCACTAGTAATCGGACAAGCACAAATCAAAATGGGCTATCCCTTTATACTCATCAAATTGGTAAAAATTAAAACTTTCAAAGATACCAAGTGCTAGGTAGATATGGGAAACTTTGTATTCGGCTAGTATTTGTTCTAGAAGTGATGAGATCAGTTTGCAATACTTGGAGAAATTTAGCATGTGCATATTCCAGACCCAGCACTAGATTCTACTACCTAGTCTGTAGGAGCTGGGAGCTAGGTGTCAATCTAGATCTATTATTACGGGAATGAATAAGTAAAATGTGTTGGATACATTCTGTGGAATAACATGGAGTGATTAGTAGCAATGAATTGGTACATATAGCACCATCTTAAAAAATATAGCACTGAGTGAATAAAAAGTATGACAGAATGAGGTCTGTGGTTACAATACCGCTTACATAAATTAAAACATGCCTATTGTATTTTTCAAAGATATTTACATATTTAATAACATCAAACTCTTTAAAATGGCCATCTGTAGGGAAGGGGAAAATGGATGGGAGGTTTAGGGGGACAGTAATCAGGAATGAATTGAAAACGCATGTAAAAGAAAGCAAGCCTGTGGGAGAAGGAGAGGGTGGGATGTTTCGAGAGAACAGCATCGAAACATGTATATTATCTATGGTGAAACAGATCACCAGCTCAGGCTGGATGCATGAGACAAGTGCTCGGGCCTGGTGCACTGGGAAGACCCAGAGGAATCAGGTGGAGAGGGAGGTGGGAGGGGGGATCGGGATGGGGTATACATGTAAATCCATGGCTGATTCATGTCAATGTATGACAAAAACCACTACAATATTGTAAAGTAATTAGCCTCCAACTAATAAAAATAAATGGGAAAAAAAAAAGAAAGCAAGCAAGGGCCCTTGACCAGACTAATGATTGTCCCTTACGAACTAAAGGGTATGTTTAACTCATCTCTCAGCCCTTGAGATCCTCAAAAGAACTAAAATGTTGTGGAATGAAGCTCTATTGTTATTGGCTAAAGATCCTACATCAATCTGGGATATTTCAATAACAAAAATATGGGTACTCTTTTTTGGGAGAGGAGCCACATCATAATGGCACTTCAAAAGCTAAGGGGAATAAAGGGAAATTGTTTCTAAAAATAAAGTGGGTAATTTCTTAGATTTGTGCTTGGAGAAAACACAATGACTAATGTTTTGGCAAGGTGTTAAAATTGTGCATTAGTCTTGTCTTAATGGAAGAGAATCTTTTTGATGAAAATTTTCCATTTGACCTAAGCAATCTTGTGGTAGATCATTATTCTGCATAAACAGCCAAGAGAGCCCTTCAGCCTGGATTTCGTGGTGCATCCCACTCATATTCTCCAAGCAAAGCTATGGAACCTATGCTTTCAGGTCCCTGCAGATACCCAGCTCAAGAGCTTTATACTGGTCAGTCTGATTTCCCAAGGAATAAATTACTAGGAATAGTTGATATGAGTTCAGTTCAGTCACTCAGTCATGTCCGACTCATTGTGACCCCATGAACCGCAGCACGCCAGGCCTCCCTGTCCATCACCATCTCCCGGAGTCCACCCAAACTCATGTCCATTGAGTCAGTGATGCCATCCAGCCATCTCATCCTCTGTCATCCCCTTCTCCCAAACTCAATCTTTCCCAGCATCAGGGTCTTTTCCAATGAGTCAGCTCTTCACATCAGGTGGCCAAAGTATTGGAGTTTCAGCTTCAACATCAGTCCTTCCAGTGAACACCCAGGACTGATCTCTTTAGGATGGACTGGTTGGATCTCCTTGCAGTCTGAGGGACTCTCAGGAGTCTTCTCCAACACTACAGTTCAAAAGCATAAATTCTTCTGCACTCAGCTTTCTTTATAGTCCAACTCTCACATCCATACATGACTACTGGAAAAACCATAGCCTTGACTAGACGGACCTTTGTTGGCAAAGTAATGTCTCTGCTTTTTAATATGCTGTCTAGGTTGGTCATAACTTTCCTTCCAAGGAGCAAGTGTCTTTTAATTTCATGGCTGCAATCACCATCTGCAGTGATTTTGGAGCCCAGAAAAATAAAGTCAGCCACTGTTTCCACTGTTTCCTCATCTATTTGCCATGAAGTGATGGGATGCCATGATCTTAGTTTTCTGAATGTTGAGCTTAAGTCAATTTTTTCACTCTTCTCTTTGAATTTCATTAAGAGGCTCTATAGTTCTTTGCTTTCTGCCATAAGTTTGGTATAATCTGCATATCTGAGGTTATTGATATTTCTCCCAGAAATCTTGATTCCAGCTTGTGCTTCATCCAGCCCAGCATTTCTCATGATGTACTCTGCATGTAAGTTAAATAAGCAGGATGACAATATACAGCCTTGACGTACTCCTTTCCCAATTTGGAACCAGTCTGTTGGTCCATGTCCAGTTCAAACTGTTGCTTCCTGACCTGCATATAGGTTTCTCAAGAGGCAGGTCAGGTGGTCTGGCATTCCCATCTCTTGCAGAATTTTCCACAGTTTGTTGTGATCCACACAGTCAAAGGCTTTGGTATAGTCAATAAAGCAGAAATAGACATTTTTCTGGAACTCTTGCTTTTTTGATGATCCAGCAGATGTTGGCCATTTGATCTCTGGTTCCTCTGCCTTGTCTAAAACCAGCTTGAACACATTTTACATTATTTAGATATCAGGCTCAGAATATAATTTCAGTCTAGTATTTCAGAAACACTACACTGAAATTGTAAATGAATTTCTAGATGAATTAGAAATGATAAATGAGTAAATAAACACACTAAAGCAAACCAAACAAAACAGAAAACATAGGATACATGACCTTGCCTTCAATATAATTATCACCCTTGGCTACAAATTTGAGGAAGAATGTCCCATAATAAATTATCATTTCAAAATATTTTTTGCCTATTTTGATAAGTAGCAGGTAGATAAACAAGAAAAAAAAATGAAGTGAATGAGAAGTCACTTCATTTGTTTATTCTTTTAGGAGATAATGAAAGCCTTAAACTTCGATATGTTTATAACCTCAGTGTGCCTTTCATTGGTATCTTCTTTCTCTGCCTTCTCTTCTTTCTGCCACGATGCTTTTAGCTAATCCCCCTTTCCTTGGCCATCCCCATGACTGTTGCATTCACATTCTCTCCTGTGGGTGGAGGTGGGGAGGAAATCCATGGACTTCATGACCACCACCTAGAGAGGTTATTTTCTCCCTATTTCCATGTGTGTGTGTGTCCCCAGATACCCAAGGAAAATTCTAAAAGCTTCGTGGTATCCTTTCTGTTCAAAATTAGTTAAATCAAGCTATCACAATTTTTATTAAGGATTTTTCTATCTACTGATAGATATGTGTATCCCATTTGGAGTTCATAGTTTATTTCATTCTACAAAGTGTTCAACCAAAAGCATTAGAATTTTAGAATATTAGTAGTACTTATTTTATTGTACAGTTCTTGTATTTTACTAGGGAGTTCAAAGTAAAATTTTTTTTCTTTTCTGTCTTCTGCTAATGCCAAAATTTTCAGAGGCTACCAAAATCTGAATATTACTTTCTCCTAGTTACAGCAACAGCCAAATTTAGCATTGGAAATTACAAATATTACTTAATCTGAAGAGATAGCAATAGAACTTCCTAGATTTTTTTCTCATTAGAATGCTACTCTCCAGATACAGTGTTATGAATGAGACTACATCCATAGACTTAGCAGCAAAATTGTATCAAAATCATAGTCATTAATTTTCCTTGGACATCCTCTAAAGCTGCTGACAGTACTTAAAAGTCAACCTGCCAACAGAAACCTTTCATATACCAAGCACAGTACTCTATCCCTGGTAGGCATTGTGTAAATACACACAACTTCCCTTTCCTTAATCCTCAAGAGAGCCTTAACTAGTAAACATTTTTATCTCATTGTTACAAATAAAAGAAAAATAATAGTAGTAACCATCTGGTCCCACTTAGTATGAAAGAAGATATAACTGCCTACTCAGGCTGGAAACAGAAACCATGTGGTGAAATCGTTTCTGAATTAGTCTGCATTCTCCCAACTTAGTCTCCCTTAAGCATCAGCCACCATCGCTCTTTGCAGGAATGCAATGGTTAGAGTTGAGGAAGGCTTGAGTCGTCTGGGCTCCGCACTGTGTCCTGCACCGTCCATTCAATCCTATGACCGTTCAAACAGTGTGAGGACCACTGAATGCATTCACCAGTTGTTCTCGCTGCATAAACACAATCAGAAGGGACGCAGCAGACTGACACAAAGTCTAGAAAGTGTAAACTGCAGTATGCTGGGCTCCTACAGTCACTCTCTTCTAATCCAGTGATGTTTTAAACTAGTTTTAATGGAAGATCCTTTTTCATTTTTCAGGTTATTTTCCTGAAAGGGGTGCAAAATGTTAGAAGATAATCTTCTAATTCCTACCTCATTTCTTCAGTGGTATTAAGTAACAATGGGCAGTCAACCCTAATATCATACTGAGATGATACTTTTGTGTAAATTTAACATCTTCATTATACTTGTCACATATATTGTATTATAAATTTATAGGCAATAGATGGCCCCCACAAAAGAACCCCGTTCCTTTAAAAGTGACAAACCTTTAGGCATATTTCTGAGCCACATTCAGACAATATGACCAATAAATTTATAGGTGATAATTTTCAAGAAGAAAATTGTCAAACAATCAGTTTATCATCTGTAACGGAAGGTAAATAATCTATATTTGATACATTCTGTGGTAATTATAAGAAACTTTTCAATGATGGTATATGCAAACATAAATGTGAACCTAAATTTTTTTCTGGTATACTTATTAGAAGGACTATAATGACAATTAAAAATTTAAAGTAATTTTTAAAACTTGATTTAAGAATGTCCAGTGGAAAGCCAGTATTAAAGCATAATATGACAGTAATGAAAATATCTATACTTCATTAAATTCAAACCATCCTTCTTACATTTTCTACTTTAAAAGTCAACAATTAATCCATGTTATCATAATTTATTTTGTAATTTATTTCAATTTAATACTTGCAAGATTAACTTATCTGAAACTTCTCTTTAATATTTTAAGTTTCAGATTTCTTGCTAGGTTTCTGAAAATACTGAATTTTCTCTCCCTTGATGTATAAAAGGAGTTACTTTTTTTTTTTTTTTTTAAAGTACATGTGAAATGTGAGTGGGCTTTTATACTATCTTGGTTTAAGTTATAAAGGTACAGAGAGAAAAATGCAAAAAGATAACTGTCATGTAGACTATTCAACTAGTTCATTTTGTATTTTCTCTCTTCCTCTCTAATGAACAAGTAGAAAATAAATCTTTGGCATTCCAAGGATGATTATAAAGTAGCCTCCATCATCAGATCACGTAGATACACATCACCTGACATTATAATGTGTCTCTGTGCGTGTTAGTCGCTCAGTCATATCCAGCTCTTTGTGACTCCAGGGGATCTTCCCAACCCAATGCAGGGGATGGAACCTGGGTCTCGTGCATTGCAGGTAGATTCTTTACCATCTGAGCCACCAGGAAAGCCCCAACATTATAATAGAGGCAGTACATAATGCTGTTCCAAAGATCAGCTGAAAAGCTGGAGTTTTCATCAGTGGCTGTGATGAAAGCTCCTCATGATTTGACTGTAGTTGAAACCTCAGAGACTTATGCACTGAGCAACAATGAAGATACTATATTATCAACTAGGATTATAGCAAAACACCACAAACAAAAATCCCTTTCAGCTCATAAAAGAAATGATTATCACAAGGAAGGAGAAGTGACTTCTTCATTTAAAAAGCAATCACAGAGAATATTTTAAAGTAAATATAAACTATCTCCACCCTACCCCAGAAGATGTTAAAACCACATAGAAAAATGTCTAAAGGAAATACAATAAGCTCACAGATGAAAAACCATTTATAGGATCCATTTTAGGATGTGCACTTTGCTAAATGATCTGCAAAATTAGAAAAAGTGATTCATTGTAGAGATGCATTATCTGAAGAGTACACAGTGTCCAGAAATTCTGTTGCTTCTTTCATCACAATCAATGTAATGTTTGCTTTAGTAAGGATGTGAAGTTATTTATATGAGGAGTAGGAGGAGGAGGTAAAAAGCTACAGAACTAGTATCAAGTCAAGAAGCAAAAGGCAGTGTCAACAATGTTCATTTCACAATGTGGCAGGGGGATTATTAAAATATATCCTTCAGCTAACATATAAAAATTAAAAATCTCATTAAGCCTAAAAAAGTTTGTTTCCACAAACCATGTGCTCTCTCAATACCATTAATAGCTGTTTAAATTTGGCTCATGAAAAAGCTGAAGTTGTATTTCTCATATGCCACTATGCATGTCAGTTAATTCTGCAAAGTTTTGCCACTTTCGTTTCATGCACACTTGTGTCAACAATCTGTCATTTTATGTTTCAGTAAACCTGATGTACATGTTATTCTCCCATCAGTGACAGAGACTCACTAAGTAATCATGAAATCTTTTCTAGGAGACCATGTTAAGTGCTAGAACCCCTCTCTAATGGAAAGTTTTTTTAAAAAGTATTTAGTTAATTAACAATGTTCTGTTAGTTTCAGGCATACAGCAAAGTGATTAAGTTATACATACATAAGTATCTATTCATTTACAAGTTCTTTTCCTGTTTAGGTTATTAGAGAATGTTGAGCAGAGCTCCCTTTGCTATACAGTAGGGTCTTGTTGGTCATCTATTTTAAAAATAGTGATGTGTATATGTCAATCCCAAGTTCCCAATTTCTCCCCTCCACCATATTTCCCCTTTGGTAACCATAAATTTGTTTTCTAGGTCTGTGAGTGGGTTTCTATTTTGTAAATAAGTTTATCATTTTTTTAGATTCCACATATAAGCAATATCATATAATATTTGTCTTTTTCTCTCTGACTTCACTTTGTATGATAATCTCCAGGTTGATTCTCTCCAGGTTGATAATATCTTTGTTGATAATCTCCAGGCAAATAGCATTATTTCATTCTTTTTAACAGCTGAGTAATATTCCATTGTATATATGCCATGCATCTCTAGTATCCATTCATCTGTTGATGGGTATCTAAGTTGCTTTCATGTCTTGGCTATTGTAAACAGCGCTGCAGTGAACATTGGTGTGTGTATCCTTTTGAATCATGGCAATTCTTTAAAAAACTTAAAATAGAGTTACACTATGATCCAGCAACCCCATTTCTGAGCATATATCCAGAGAAAACTATTCCTAGAATGTCGACATTCACTCTTGCCATCTCCTGTTTGACCACTTCTAATTTGCCTTGATTCATGGACCTAACATTCCAGGTTCCTATGCGATATTGCTCTTTACAGCATTGGACCTTGCTTCTATCACCAGTCACATCCACAACTGGGTATTGTTTTTGCTTTGGCTCCATCCCTTCATTCTTTCTGGAGTTATTTCTACACTGATCTCCAGTAGCATATTGGGCACCTACCGACCTGGGGAGTTCCTCTTTTAGGATCCTATCATTTTGCCTTTTCATACTGTTCATGGGGTTCTCAAGGCAAGAATACTGAAGTGGTTTGCCATTCCCTTCTCCAGTGGACCACATTCTGTCAGACTGCTCCACCATGACCCGTCCGTCTTGGGTGGCCCCACACGGCATGGCTTAGTTTCATTGAGTTAGACAAGACTGTGGTCCTGTGATCAGATTGGCTAGTTTTCTGTGATTATAGTTTCAGTGTGCCTGCCCTTTGATGCCCTCTTGCAACACCTACCGTCTTACTTGGGTTTCTCTTACCTTGGACTTGGGGTCTCTCTTCATGGCTGCTCCTTACCTTGGAACAGACTGGTTCCAAATAGGAAAAGGAGTACGTCAAGGCTGTATATTGTCACCCTGCTTATTTAACTTATATGCAGAGTACATCTGAGAAACGCTGGGCTGGAAGAAGCGCAGCTGCTGCTCCTTACCTTGGACAGGAGTATCTCCTCACGGTTGCCCCTCCTGACCTTGAACTTGGAGTAGATCCTCTTGGCCCTCCTGCGCCAGTGCAGCCGCAGCTCCTTGGATGTGGGGTAGCTCCTCTCGGCCGCCGCCCCTGACCTTGGACGTGGGGAAGCTCCTCTCAGCTGCCCCGCCCCTGACCTCGGACGTGGAGTAGCTCCTCCCGGCCGTCGCCCCTGACCTTGGACGTGGGGTACCTCCTCTCGGCCGCTCCTGCACCGTCGCAGTCTGGCGCTCTCCGTCGCCGTTCCTGACCTTGGGCGAGGGGTAGCTCCTCACAACCACGCTTCTGTGAGGTCAGTCGCACCCGTTGCACTTCTGAGCGGTCCATCGTAGCCGTCGCAGCCGGTGCGCTTCTTGGGTCCCATTTGTTCATTGCCATCACTCTAGGAGATAAATCAAAAAAGATACTGCAGTGATTCAAGTCGAAGAGGGTTCTGCTACTTTGTCCTCTAAGAGTTTATAGTGTCAGGTCTTAAGTTTAGGTCTTTAATCTATTTTGGGTTTATTTTTGTGTATGGTGTTACAGAATGTTCTAATTTCATTATTACACATGTAGCTGTCCAGTTTTCCCAGCATCACATATTGAAGAGACTGTCTTTTCTTCATTGTGTAGTCTTGTCTCCTTTGTCATAGAATAATTGACCATAGGTTCATGAGTTCATTTCTGGGCTTTCTTTCCTATTTCATTGATCTATATTTCTGTTTTTGTGCTAGTAATATACTGTTTTGATGACTTAAGCTTTTAGTGTAGTCTGAAGTCAGGGAGCCTGATTCCTCCAGCTCTGTTTTTCTTTTTCAGTATTGCTTTGGCTATTCTGGGTCTTTTGTGTCTCCATGTGAATTTTAAATTTTTGTTCTAGTTCTGCAAAAAAAAAAAAAAATTCCATTGGTAGTTTGATAGGGATTGCATTGAGTCTGTAGATTGCCTTCAGTAGTATAGACAGTTTCATAATATTGATTCTTCTAATCCAAGAACATGGTGTATCCTTTCCATCTGTTTGTTTAATATTATATTTCTTTAATTGGTGTATTATAGTTTTTGAAGTACAATTTTTTTTGCCTCCTTGTTGTTGTGACAAGAGTCACTCATGTCTGACTCTTTGTGACTCCATGGGCTGAGGCATCATTGCTCCACGTGGGAAACCTAGGTTTATTCCTAAGTATTTTATTTGATGTGATGGTAAGTGGGATTGTTTATTTAATTTCCCTTTCTGATCTTTTTTGTTAGTGTATAAAAGTGCAAGACATTTCTGTGTATTAATTTTGTATCCTGCAACTTTACCAAGTTAATTGATGAACTTAGTAGTTTTCTAGTAACATCTTTAAGATTGTCTATGTATAGTATCGTGTCATCTGCAAATAGTAACAGTTATTCTTCTTTTCCAGTTTGGATTCTTTTTATTTCTCCTCTGATTGCCAAGGCTAACACTTCCAAAACTATGCTGAATAAAAGTGGTGAGAGTGGACATCCTTGTCTTGTTCTTGACCTTAGAGGCAATGCTTTCAGCTTTTCACCATTGAGAATGATGTTAGCTGTGGGTTTGTTATATATGGCCTTTATTATGTTGAAGTAAGTTTCCTTTATGCCCACTTTCATACAGTTTTTATCATAAATGGGTGTTGAATTTTGTCAAAAGATTTTTCTGCATCTATAGAGATGATATGGCTTTTATTATTGAATTTGTTAATGTGGCATATCACACTGATTCATTTATGGATATTGAAAAATGCCTGCATCCCTGGGATAAATTCCACTTAGTCATGGTGTAAGATCCTTTTAATGCACAATACAGTACATTCAGTTTGCTAATATTTTGTTGAAGGCTTTTTGTGTCTATGTTTATCAGCAATAGTTGCCTGTAATTATCTTTTTCATGGTGTCTTTCTCTGGTTGTGGTAACAGGGTGATGATTGCCTCATAGAATGAGTTTGGGAGTGCTCCTTCCTTTGCAATTTTTTGGAATCATTTCAGAAAGATAGTTGTTAACTCTTCTCTAAATGTTTGATAGAAGTTGCCTCTGAGGCCATCTGGTCCTTTCCTGGACTTTGGTTTGTTGGAAGTTTTTAAGTCACAGTTTCAATTTTAGTACTTGTGATTGGTCTCTTAATATTTTATATTTCTTACTGGTTCATTCTTGGGAGAGTGTACCTTTCCAAGAATTTGTCCATATCTTCTAGGTTTTCCACTTAATTGTCATATAGTTGCTTGTGGCAGTCTCTTATGATCCTTTGTGTTTTTGTAGTGTCCATTGTAACTTCTCATTCTTCATTTCTAATTTTACTGATTTTTTACTAATTCATTTTTCATGATGAGTCTAGCTAAAGGTTTATCAGTTTTGTTTATCTTTTCAAAGAACAAGGTTTTAGTTTCACTGATCTTTTCTATTTTTCATCTCTATTTCATTCATTTCTGCTCTGATCTTTATGATTTCTTTCCTTCTACTAACTTTGGTGTTTGCTTGTTCTTCTTTAGTTGCTTTAGGTTGTTTATCTGAGATTTTTCTGGGTTCCTGAGAAAAGCTTGTGTTAGTCTAATCTTCCCTCTTAGAACTGCTTTTGCTGTGCCCCATAAGTTTTGGGTTGTCATGCTTTCATTTTCCTTTGTCTCTAGGTTTTTTTTTTTTAACTTCCTCTTTGATTTCTTCAGTGATCTATTAGTTGTTTAGTAGCATATTGTTTAGCCTCCACTTGTTTGTGATTTTTACAGTTTTTTTCCCCTTGTAGTTGATTTCTAATCTCCTAGCATGTGGTCAGAAAAGATGCTTGGTATGATTTCAATTTTCTTAAATTTACTGAGACTCAATTTGTGGCTGTGCATGTGATCAATCCTGGACAATGTTCTTGGTGCATTTGAGAAGAACATGTTTACTTTTGGATGGAATGCTCTACAAATATCAATTAAGTCCATCTAATCTAATGTGTCATTTAAGGCCTGTGTTTCCTCATTCATTTTCTTCTTTTAAACATGTATTTGGTTGCATTGGGTCTTCATTGCTATGCGTAGGCTTTCTCTAGTTGTGATGTGCAAGGGCTACTCTTCATTGTGGTGCATGTTCTTCTCATTGTAGTGGCTTCTCTTGTTGCAGAGCACAGGCTCTAGGGCATGTGGGCACATAAGCTCAGGAGCTGTGACTCATGGGTCCTAGAGTGCACAGGCTCAGTAGTTGTGGAGCATGTGGTGCATGCTCCACGGCATGTGAAATCTTCCTGGACCAAGGATCAAACCCATGTCCCCTGCATTTGCTAGTGAACTCTTATCTACTGTGCCACCAGGGAAGTCTTACTCATGATTTTACACATGATTTTCTGTCTGGATGATCTGTCCATTGATGAAATGGAGTGTTGTAAATTCCCCCACTATTATTGCATTACTGTTGATTTCTCCTTTTATGGCTGTTAGTCCAGTGGGAAGTTGAGAAGGGACTTCAGTTTCACACCTTCCTCAGGGGATTCTGACACAACCCCCCAGGGGTTATAAAACCTTTACTGTTTTGAGAATCAGTAATCTTTGAATAAGGACTTCACAGATGGCACCAGTGGTAAAGAACCCACCTGCCAATGCAGGAGACATGAGATGTGGGTTTGATCTCTGGGTCATGAAGATCCCCTGGAGAATGGCATGTCCACCCACTCCAGTATTCTTGCCTGGAGAATTCCATGGACAGAGAGGCTGGCAGGCTACAGTCCATAGAGCTGCACAGAGTCAGACATGACAGAAGTGACTTAGCACGCATGCGATCTTTGGATAAAGACAAAAAAATCTATGTACTATTTACTATTTACTTCATGCCAGGTTAACAAACTTCAAGAACATGGTGACTATAGGCTACATTCACATGGCATTCATGATCCTACATTTGGTAGAGCTTTGAGGGATAGCTATATCTATATGTTTGTCTGTCTATCTATATATATTTTTCCTTGTAGCAATGAAAGAGTTATCCCTATTCACCACTTGGTTGTGATCACCAGCCTAAGAAGGCTGTCCAGGGGGTAAGGGTGTGGTCAGGCCACAGGATAGAGAAGTTTCACTTTGGTGTATTTGCTCAGCAATTCTAACCAAAAATAATAAACCAAAAATCAAAGTCATATGTTTACAGTAGTATTAGTTGCAGTTTCAGGTCCAAGTAAATAATCTAGACCTTTCACTCAGATGGTTGGCTCATAGGAAGGTAGAAGGAAGAGGTCAGGCAAAATTTGGTTGTGAACATATTCACTTGCACCTGAAACAATTAGCTTTAGTAATCAAACAACTGCTGCCTGACAGTCTTTCTGTTCCAATGAAGGAAAACTATATGACAATGCAATCTCCTTATAGATAGGTGTCATTATCCCACCAGTTGATGCTGTCGTAGGTTCCCTCTCCTTATTCAGAATCTAGGTATTTCTTTCCCCAGGTGCCAGGAGTGGTGGCTGCAAATGGTTCACAGCTAAGCCCCTCTCCAGGAATTATCCTTGACCTAAGATTGTCTCCCCTTCTAAGGGGAGGTGAAGAGCAGCCCACACACAACACAGGGCCAGGAGGAGGGTGAAACAAAGTGAGGAATGAGCCTTAATGCTAGATTTAATAGAGTGTCAAAAAACTCAGAAATCAAGATAAATGATATTTTAATACACTATTTTAAAAAATCAAGAATGAAAAGAATCCATACTACTCAAAATATCACAATTTTAAATAGAGACAGTATCAGTAATAACCAATTCCTCATTTTACCTGAGGCTCCAATATAACCCTGCACAGCTCTGTCACTTATTCTTTTTTTTTTTACCCCCTTTTCTGAGTGGGGAACCACACCACATGACTTGTGAAACCTTAGTTCCCTCACCAGGAATCAAACCTAGGCGTTTGGCAGTAAGAGTGTGGAGCCCTAACCACTAGTGTGAAAATGTTAGTTACTCAATCATGTCTGACTCTTTGCGACTCCATGAACTGTAACCCATTAGGTCCCTCTGTCCATGGAATTCTTCAGGCAAGAATACTGGAGTGGGTAGCCATTTCCTTCTCTAGGAATCGTCCCAACCCAGGAATTGAACACAGGTATCCAGCATTGCAGGCAGATTCTTTACCATCTGAGCCACCAGGGAAGCCTATAACTACTGGACCACCAGGGAATTCCCTTACTTATTCTGTTTTTATTCACTATGTTCATTGCAGAATTTTGCATTAGTTTAGTTTTTTTTAATAGTGCAATAAAATATTATTTACCTCAGTTACTGAGTTTTTTTGGCACCCCTAAATTTTGTCCTTGAGGAGAGGACCTCCCTTGACTCACCCTAGTTCAAGCCATGGTGAGTGGTATCAACGCCTGGCTTGTTTGCCCCACAGGGAGACAATGCTGAAGGGTCACCTAGCACCACAGTCCCTGTGGGCTCAGCTGAGACCTGTCTTGTGATTTCATCCCAGTCCAGTCCTGCTTCCCTCAATCCCTTAACAGTGTTATCCTCAAGAGGACTCCTGCAGGCAAGTCTCTGAGTCTTTTTTCCTAAAATATCCCAGAGGACAGGTGACAATGGAAGCTCAGAGAGGCTGAGGGACTTTCCCAAGTTCTCAGAATTCCTCAGTGGTGGAGATGAGAACCCAGGTTAGTATAATTGAAAGCCAGTGCTCCTCACTGTAACACCCTATGGTTCTAGGCCAGGATTTGGGACAATAGTCAAGTAAGCCAAGGTCAAACCCAGACACTAACAATCCCCATGCACTCTTCTACTGAAATTCCTAATTATGGACTGGAAATCATGCTTTCTGATTTTCAGGAAGTAAGCCTCTGATTGTCAGACCATGTGGCAGGCAGAAAAATCCACCCCCCACCCTTCCAAGATACCAATATCCTATCCCAAAACCTATGAATATGTTAGCTTACATGGCAGAAGGGACTTTGTAGCTGTGATCAAGTTAGGGATCTTGAGATGCGGAGATTATTGCATTTGCGGGTGGGCCCAACATAAACACGGGGGTCCTTATTAGGGTAAGAGGGAGGCAGGAAAGTCAGAAAGAGATGTGATCATAGAAGCAAAGGTCAGTCACATGACCATGGGCCAAAGAACTCATGAAGTCTCTAGAAGCTGGAAACATCAAGGAACAACTCTCCTAGAGCCTCCCAAAAGAAACACAGTTCTGCCACCACCTTGATTTTAACCCCTTATATAGGACCTGTTTTAGACTTCTGACTTTACAGAAGTGTAGGAAAATCAATGTGTGTTGTTTCAAGCCCTCAGTTTGTGGTGATTTGTTACTACAGTGATAGAAATCTAATAGACTCCTAAGGCACAGCTTTTGCCCTGACATCATGGCATCACTCACATCCCTCTGAGTTGTCTTGGATCCCAAACAGAAATTAGACAGAACCACAAAGGAATCTGATAACGTCTTCTCAGTTGTATAACATTTTTTAAATTAAAAAAATAACTTGAATGTGTGGAAGGATTGATGATCTGTTCTGACTCCAGATGGTCCTATTCTCCTGGTGACAGATGGAAGTCCAGGACAGGCAGCGCCCATCGATCCACATGAAAGGAGGGGAATGACTGTTGTAACAAGGCCAGCATGACACAAGAACTCTTCAAAGCACACTTTTTACTTTTCTGATTCTTTAGAGATATCTTTTGTTTGAACTGTAGATATTCCTTTCCTATTACAATTTTAGTTCAGAACCAACTGTTTTGTTTTTCTTCTTTCCTTGCTTTACTCACAGAATTGAGAGTTTAACATCCTCCTGCTATTTGAGCAAACGTAGACATTTTGTTCTTGTCATTGATTAGATTTGGGGTCTGAAGTGCCATCAAGGTTTAACATGAAAATCTGAATACTGAAGAGATTTTCTTTTCTAGATTAGTTATATGAAAAGGGGCTTCTTTGCTGGCTCAGTTGGTAAAGAAGCTGCTTGCAATTCAGGAGACCCAGGTTTGATCCCTGGGTCAGGAAGACCCCCTGGAGAAGAGAATGGCAACCCACTCTAGTATTCTTGCCTGAAAAATCCCATGGGCAGAGGAACCTGGCAAGCTACAGTCCAGAGGGGTCACAAAGAGTCGGACACAACTGAGTGACTAACACTTTCACTTTCTTTCAGATGAAAGAGGACAAAATCCTTCGGCTAGAAGCCAAAGAGAATTTGGGGCATCAGGAAAATATCTTGAACAGAAACAGAAAAGAGCAGGGCTTCACTCCAGGCAAGGAAGGGGTTCTAGGATGGGGACAGACAAGGAAATAGAGGAAATCACCATGTATATATGAGTAGGGGTTGTTTTTGTTGCTCAGTGCTGACCGACTCTTTGCAACTCCATGGACTGCCACATGCCATGCTTCCCTGTCCTTCACTATCTCCCAGAGTTTGCTCAAACTCATATCCATTGAGTCGATTATGCCATCCAACCATCTCCTCCTCTATTGCCCCCTTCTCTATTGCCCCCTTCTCCTCCTGCCCTCAATCTTTCCCAGCATCACGGTCTTTCCCAGTGTGTTGGCTCTTCATATCAGGTGGCCAAAGTATTGGAGCTTCAGCATCAGTCCTTCCAATGAATATTCAGGGTTGATCTCCTTTAGGATTGACTTGTTTGTTCTCCTTGCAGTCCATGGAACTCTCAAGAGTCTTCTCCAACACCACAGTTCAAAAGCATCAATTCTTCAGTGCTCAGCTTTCTTTATAGTCCAACTCTCACATCTGTACATGACTACTGGAAAACTATAGATTTATCTAGACAGACCTCTGTTGGCAAAGTGGTATTTCTGCTTTTTAATACACTGTCTAGGTTTGTCATAGCTTTTCTTCCAAGGAGCAAGCGTCTTTTAATTTCATGGCTATAGTCACCATCCACAGTGATTTTGGAGCCCAAGAATAAAGTTTCTCACTCTTTCCATTGTTTCCCCATCTATTTGCCATTAAGTGATGGGACTGGATGCTATGATCTTCTCTTCTTGAATGTTGAGTTTTAAGTCAGTTTTTTTTCACAGTTTTTAAGTTTTTACTCTCCTCTTTCACTTTTATCAAGAGGCTCTTTAGTTCTTCTTCGCTTTCTGCCATAAGGGTGGTATCATCTGAATATCTGAGGTTATTGATATTTCTCCCAGCAATCTTGAATCCAGCTTCTGCTTCATTCAGCCTGGCATTTTACATGATATACTCTGCATAGAATTTAAATAAGCAGGGTGACAATATACAGCCTTGATGTACTCCTTTCCCAATTTTGAACCAGTCTGTTGTTCCAGTCTGTGGTTCTCACTGTTGCTTCTTGACCTCCATACAGGTTTCTCAGGAGGCAAGTAAGGTGGTCTGGTATTTCCATCTCTTTAAGAATTTTCCAGTTTGTTGTGATCCATGCAAAGGCATAGTCAATGAAGCATAAGTAGATGTTTTGGAACTCCCTTGCTTTTTCTATAATCCAACGGATGTTGGCAATGTGATTTTCGGTTCCTCTGTCTTTTCTAAATCCAGCTTATACATCAGGAATTTCTTGGTTCACGTACTGCTGAAGCCTTGCTTGAAGGATTTTGAACATAACTTTCCTAGCATGTGAATGAGTGCAAGTATATGGTAGTTTAAACTTTCTTTGCATTGCCCTTTTTGGGGATTGGAATGAAAGCTGACCTTCTCTAGTTCTGTGGCTACTGCTGAGTTTTGTAAATGTTCTGATCTATTGAATGCAACACTTTAACAGCATCATCTTTTAGGATTTGAAATAGCTCAGCTGGAATTCCGTCACCTCCACTAGCTTTGTTTGTAGTAATGTATTCTAAGGACCACCTGACTTCACACTCCAGGATGTCTGGCTCTAGGTGACTGATCACATTATCACGGTTATCTTAATGACCTTAATTTGGTCATTAAGACCTTTTTGTACAGTTCTTCTGTGTATTCTTGCAACTTCTTCTTAACCTCTTTTTCTTCTGTTAGGTCCTTTCTGTTTCTGTCCTTTATTGAGCCCATCTTTGCATGAAATGTCCCTTGGTATCTCTAATTTTCTTGAAGAGATCTTCAGTCTTTCCCATCCTATTGTTTTCCTCTATTTCTTTGTTCACTTAAGAAGGCTCTATCTTTCCTTGCTATTCTTTGGAATTCTGCATTCACATGGGTGTATCTTTGCTTTTTTCCTTGGTCTTTGCTTCTCTTCTTTTCTCAGCTATTTGTAAGGCCTCCTCAAACAACCATTTTGCTTTTTTGCATCTCTTTTTCTTGGGGATGGTCTTGATCACTGCCTCCTGTCCAGTGTTATGATCCTCCATCCACAGTTCTTCAGGTACTCTATCAGATCTAATCCCTTGAATCTGTTTGTCACTTCCATTGTATAATCATAAGGGATTTGCTTTAGGTCATACTTGAATGGTCTAGTGGCTTTTCCTACTTTCTTCAATTTAAGTCTGAATTTTGCAATAAGCAGTTCATGATCTGAGCCATAGTCAGCTCCCGGTCTTGTTTTTGCTGACTGTATAGATCTTCTCCATCTTTGGCTGCAAAGAATATAATCAGTGTGATTTCAGTATTGACCATCTGGTGATGTCCATGTGTAGAGTTATCTCTTGTGTTGTTGGAAGAGGGTATATGCTGTGATCAGTGTGTTCTCTTGGCAAAACACTGTTATCCTTTGCCCTGATTTATTTTGTACTCCAAGGCCAAATTTGCTTGTTACTCCAGATATCTCTTGACGTCCTACTTTTGCATTCCCAGTACCCTATAATGAAAAGGACATCTTTTTTTGGTATTAGTTCTAGAAGGTCCTGTAGGTCTTCATAGAACTGTTCAGCTTCATCTTCTTCAGCATTAGTGGTTGGTGTATAGACTTGGATTACTGTGATGCTGAATGGTTTGCTTGGAAACAAACTGAGATCATTCTCTCGTTTTTGAGACTGTACCAAGTACTGCATTTGGGACTGTTTTGTTGACTATGAGGGCTACTCCAATTTTTCTAAGGGATTCTGCCCACAGCAGTAGCTATAATGGTCATCTGAAATTAGCCCATTCTGGTCCATGTTAGTGCATTGATTCCTAAGATGTTGATGTTCACTCTTGCCAACTCCTGTTCAACCAGTTCCACTTTACCTTGATTCATAGACCTAACATTCCAGTTTCCCAAGCAGTATCACGCTTTACAGCACTGGGCTTTACTTTCACCACCAGACACAACCACAACTGGCTGCTGTTTCTACTTTGGCTCACTCCTTGTGGTGCTATTTCTCTGCTCTTCTCCAGGAGCATATTGGGCCCCTACTGACCTAAAGGGTTCATCTTTCAGTGTCCTATCTTTTTGCCTTTTCGCAATGTTCATGGGGTTCTCAAGGCAAGAATGCTGAAGTGGTTTGCCATTCCCTTCTCCAGTGGACCATGAGGAGGGGGAGTGAGGGAAAAGGGGCGAGGGGAGGTGGTTATAGCTATGCAGGTGGGACCTTGAGCAACCTTGCAATATTCTTGCCCAAGTGTGTGCTCTCAAGATACAGTTCTACTCATGGGAGCAGAGACATCGCTGGGAAACCTTAGCTTTTATCCAAATGTGCATCTCCTGTCCCTGAGGGCTCAGTTAGCTGTACTTGCTTTCTGCTTCTCCTGAAGTTTGCACTCCATCAGCTAACATCTTGTTTGGGTCCTCCCTGAGAAAAGGATTCCTATCCATTTCCTTAAATTTTGCTGTGTCTCTAACTTCTCACCTCACAATGCCCCAGGACATATACAAACTCAAGAGAAAGAAGGTGGTGGGGCAGGGGTGAGGGAGTTCTGGTCTTAATGGGGTAGCATAACCAGGAATCCTTCAGGCCTAAATGGAGCCAGCCTGACTGATTCCCCTTCCAGCATCTCCCTGTCTTTCCCATGAGCTGGGATAGTAGTTAATGACTTCCTTTTACCTGATAATAGTATAATGTGTAAATGTAAGAGCCACCTTGCACAGAGGAAGGAATATAAAGGTCAGAAGTCTTGGTATACATCAACATATTTGTAATTGCTTGCTAATCAATTTGGAGAAGCAGGGGTCTTTATGGTGGCTTTCTCCCTGACTTGGAAATGTACTGGCCTGGGCAGTTATCATGTTGTTGAGACTCTCAGCAGTACAGGCTCCACTAATCTCCTGGTTAAACTGAAATAGTACAGCCCAGTACAGTATAAGTCTGGTAGAAAGAAAACAGGTGGCAGAATTATGATTTTGAACAAGTAATTCATTGAAAATTATTTTATTAGAGTTCTTTTCTCCACTTTTAAAACTAAATTTTAAAACTAAAATTTGTGCTATTTTGTATAGTTGGTCATCTATGCTAGTGCCTGGGTACCCTTTTTTTTTTTAAATATTGGCTTAAGTACTGTGGAGTGAGAAGTGCAAAAGGATCAGATGACGTGCTTGTTGAGGAGCCGTTGGGGTTGTCTGCTCAGCAGTGTTCTGATCCATTGGATATGGTGGGTGACCTGTTGCACTGGGTGGCCTCCATCCTCACCAGAGTGGAGGGGGCTGGCTTAAGGGACTGCTACTTGAGTCTCTACATGTGGCTAAGTCTGTAACATGGACAGGAGCAGTGAACTGTCTGTGAGAGCTGAAGAAAATGTGTGTGTCATGAGGGTTCAATTTGCCCGGTGCAGAATCGGTCTTCAGTAAGTATTGAAGTAGGTGAATACTGACACGGCCAAAGCAGCAGAGGTTGACAGTCCTGTCCGCATTTCAGTCCCTGCTTCCAGTTGCTTGCTGCTTCTTAGCTTCAGTGCCGACCTCAGTAAGCCTCATGATCCTTGGAACTTTACCCTTAACTCAGGACATCTTACGTTGGTTTCTATTTCTAGCAAGCTGTGACCACAGTTAATAATGAGGAGCTTGGAATTAACTTTGAGATAAACATGAAAAAAGTCTATAGAATTTATTCTCTTTATATATGTGTGTGTATTTACAAGTGTGTGTGCATGTCTGTGTAGTGTCGTGTGTGTACGTGCGTGTATATAGGTGTATCTGCATATGATTGAGACAAATTCATCAATGTCCCTGAACTCTGGGCCTTATGTCTAGAATAAAGGAGTAAGAATAAGTGATATGAATTGTTAGCAGGTTATGTTTTCTAAGAATGATGTCAATAATTTGTTAATAAATCACCAGAAGATATTCTGTTGTCAGATAAGAGAGCCCAAGGATAGGCACTTTGATAGATCTTCTGGAAGTTTTTCTTTGGTGGTCACACGTTATTTTAACTTTGCCCATGGAAGGCAATCTCTGGTCTGAGGAATATGGTGACTAAAGGTGCTGGAAACACCTGTGTGGGTAGAATAGCAACATTTAACTGTAAAGTAGCAGCAAGACTTTTTACCCTAGAAAACTGGCCCTGGAGGCAAACTATGAGGAGTGCCATATTAGTATGGACAGGATATTGGCAGGAATGCTGCGCCAATTGGAATGCCCACAGGAGGGATAACCAGCAGTAGGCACCCCCAATTTGGCTGCCTTCTTTTTGACTGGACCTTAGTATCCGTCGCACATCAAACAGAACGCTGGGTGTGGCCCAGGTGTTCGGTGATGATGGAACGCTGTGTTCGATAAGCTAAGTTCATAACACCTGCTATCAGTGTTTAACCCATCAATGCCAAGTACTTTACATATGTTTTCTTATTTCATACTGTCAACAATTCTTTTTTCATTCCTTTTTTAAGTGTTAGGAAATTGGGACTTAAGGAATGAAAGAAACTTTCCCCAAATCACACATAAGTGGCAAAGGATGCAAAGTCAGGTTGTCTGACCTCAAAGCCTCACATGCTCTACTGCCCCTCTTTTCACAGCCATAATTGGAGGCAAGTGAGAATGGGACATTTGCTTTATACCTGACTTAAGTCTCAGTTAAAAAGACTTCACAAAACAACATGGATCTGAATCATGATGTTCTCCTGAATAGCATCAGTAGCCTAGAATATAAGGTTATGCATGTGCTCAATTACTAAGTCATGTCCCACTCTTTGCAACCCCATGAACTGTAGCCCACCAGGCTCCTCTGGCCATGGAATTTCCCAGGCAAGTATACTGCAGTGGGTTGCCATTTCCTTCTTCACAAGATCTTCCCAATCCAGGGATCGAACCCTCATTTCCTGATTCGGCAGGAGGATTCTTCACCACTGAGCTACCTGGGAAGTCCACAAAATAAGATTAGGAAATCATAAATGGTTCAAAATTGCATGTCAGTGTTGTTAAAATGTGGAAATGCATGGATTTCTAGCTGTTATTTTTGCTGTGTATTTTCAGAGTCTGAAAAGTCAGCATATCTTATATAGCACTCGTCTCAACGTGGCTCGCACTCGTCTCAACGTGGCTCGGCTGTGCACGTGGGCTTTCCTGGCATGTGTCATTGTTCTCCCTTCTCCTAGATGCCCTAAGTTAGGACACTTCTGCCACCCACTGAAGTTTACTTCTAAAAAGCTAATAGTTTTAGGGAGTAGCAGAGGGGTTAGTTATTTTTTCAAGTTACTGTGGAGAAAAGGGAATAGAGGAGGTTCTTCCCAGATGTCTGATTTCTAGTCAACATGCTGCTTGAGTCCCTGGTTGAACACACTTCAGCCATCCTGTGCCTAAAGGAGGAAAACACTCCCGCCTCACGTCGCTATGGTAACTGATGCTCAGCAGGCAGTTGCAGTTTCATTTAACATAACTGGCTTTTAGAACTTGAGGGCTAAGTATGCTTTCATGTAAGAGAAAGGGGACGACGAGCGATTTAATTAATGTGCTTCAATTTAACATAGGGATATAGGTCACTTTCACTGTTTGACCGTAGCATGTATAGCTCTGTTTTATATGTGTCAGATCTAAAACATCAAAAGGTGGAATATTTCTCTCATCATGTGTGAAGTGCACAAAGTGGGCCGAAAAGGACACAGGGGTTGTGTTGGAGCCTTTGCAAAAGGTTTTTCACTTTATAAAACCATCTCGGCTTGAGAGTGTATAGGAGAATTGCTTCCTCTTCTCACATCCACAAAGGAGGCCTGAGAGATGGGTTGCTAGGCAACCCCACATGGAAGACTGGGGCGCTTTGAAATTAACATAGCTGACCTCCCCATCATCTCTGCAGCTCTGCTATTTGAAACTATTTTGTGAGGCCGTAGGACTCAAGAAAATAGATATAAAATGTAAATACAAAAATAAAGAATAGGGGAAATAAATCTGACTTTTTAAAGAAATGACCACAATTCACTCAATGAAAAAATGAAAAAAGGCAGTAGTTTGAAAAAGCAGGTTGAGGGGAAAATGGTGTTAGTTGCTATAAACCAGAAACTAGTATTTTGTTTAACAGTCTCAGAAGAAAATTTTCTAACTGTTTTTAGAGATGTTTATAACTGCCATGTAAACCATCAGAGCAAAGGTCTGAAAATACCTAAGGGCAAAAAAAAAATAAATCTACTTATGGTCATATGTATCTACTACATATTTTATTAAAAAAGAAATACAAAAACACTTCACCTCTCAATCCTCAGCACATGATGTTTTGCTTAAGCTCCAGTCTCCTACTCTTTTTCCTGCCAGGGCATCATTAATATGACACTGGTTGGCGTGGGAAGGGATAGTATTTATTTTGCAAGGAGATGAATATTTGGAAGGAATCTGCAAAGCTGATCTATGGAGCAGAGCACACCCTCCTGTCATCAATAAATTATTTAGTTTGATTTTTAAAATACTTCATACCACTGGGAAATGCTTATGGTAACACTTTAAAATATGTTGTCAAATTTATAAACATTAAAACCAATCAAAATGGATGGTACTAGGAAAAGTAGGGGGAAAGTCCTGAGTTCTTTTCAGTACATTTGTTTTTTGTGAGTCTTAGGGTGAAGCAATTCTGAAATTATTTCCTCGATTGAAGAAATGAACAAATATGATGAAGTTGTTGGGACTCAGGATCTCACTGTGGAAGAAAGGACATGCAAATTACAATTTGGGGAACACAGAAAGAACCCTATGGTGATAAATTGTATTTGGAAGAGCTGGTGTAATTTTGTGACTTCTAAAATGTTTCAGTATGTGTGTTTTACACCTGTATATGCATGTATATATGTATGCACATATATATGTGCATATGTGCATATATATGCACATATATGTAAGCACATACATACATGCATATGTTTTCTATTTGCTGAAAGGGTTTAGAAGCACTTTATCCAAAGTGGCAGTGAACACACTTTGCACTAAGATCTTGATTTCTAATACATTGCCCCATTCAAGGGAACCAGGGCTTCTTAGAGAAATGGCTGATTGCAGGGCTGGGACAGGGTAATTAGAAGTTGAATCTGATTTTGTTGTTAGAAAGTAGGAAAGTTCTTTAAAAAAAAAAAAAAAAAGGCAAATGATGTGGCTTCTGTTGGCCAAATCTGAAACCATTTGAGCACCAAAATAATTAAAGGCATTAATGAATTATGAACCATTGAAAAAATGGGAGCTCATGAACACATATGATATTAAATAATAGATGAATTAAATATGTAAAAAATAATAAGGAATGGGCTCTTGCTTATAGTAAATGTTGAGGGCTGACCTATATGCAGGTCAGGAAGCAACAGTTAGAACTGGACATGGAACAACAGACTGGTTCCAAATAGGAAAAGGAGTACGTCAAGGCTGTATATTGTCACCCTGCTTATTTAACTTATATGCAGAGTACATCATGAGAAATGCTTGGCTGGATGAAACACAAGCTGGAATCAAGATTGCCAGGAGAAATATCAATAACCTCAGATATGCAGATGACACCACCCTTATGGCAGAAAATGAGGAGGAATTAAAAAGCTTCTTGATGAAAGTGAAAGAGGAGAGTGAAAAAGTTGGCTTAAAGCTCAACATTCAGAAAACTAAGATCATGGCATCTGGTCCCATCACTTCATGGGAAATAGATGGGGAAAAAGTGAAAACAGTGTCAGACTTAATTTTTTTGGGCTCCAAGATCACTGCAGATGGTGATTGCAGCCATGAAATTGAAAGATGCTTACTCCTTGGAAGGAAAGTTATGACCAACCTAGATAGCATATTAAAAAGCAGAGACATTACTTTGCCAACAAAGGTCTGTCTAGTCAAGGCTATGGTTTTTCCAGTGGTCATGTATAGATGTGAGAGTTGGACTGTGAAGAAAGCTGAGCACCGAAGAATTGATGCTTTTGAACTGTGGTGTTGGAGAAGACTCTTGAGAGTCCCTTGGACTGCAAGGATATCCGACTAGTCCTGGGTTTTCATTGGAAGGACTGATGCTGAAGCTGAAACTCCAGTACTTTGGCCACCTCATGTGAAGAGTTGACTCATTTGAAAAGACCCTGATGCTGGGAGGGATTGGGGGCAGGAGGAGAAGGGGACGACAGAAGATGAGATGGCTGGATGGCATCACCGACTCAATGCACATGAGTTTGTGTGAACTTTGGAGTTGGTGATGGACAGGGAGGCCTGGCGTGCTGCGATTCATGGGGTCGCAGAGTCGGACACAACTGAGCAACTGAACTGAAGGGCTGACTGGAATACGTAGAGAATATGGAATATGTAGAGATACTAGAATATCTTCATTTGTAATCATCATGGTGAATATCAGATCAAGCAGGAATCATACTAATCTAGGGGAAATTTTTGAAGGAGCAGAATATTTGTATGATCTGAAAATGTCTCCTCAAAAATTGGTTATTAGTTGCAAGGGAAAAAACAACTATATAGTAGAAAAATGTGACTTGTGGAATCAAAATTAATGTCACCAGTGAGGGCAGATGAACATGTATGTTTCCAGATGTGACACCTTGAGGACATCACTTCACTTATACAATATTATGGCCAGAAATGCTCAATTCAGATTCAATCTCAGGGAAATATCAGACACACACAAAACACAGGAACACTCATATTTAAAAAGGGGGGGTCAGAGAACTCTATTTTCAAAAATGGCTGTTTTATAAAAGACAGAAGGTGGCTGTGGAAATGCTCTAGATTAAACAAGACTAAAGACATGACATGTAATATCCAATCCCAGAATGTAACTCAACTGGAGGGAAAAGATGCTGTAAGGGATTATTACTGGATCAGCTGGCAGTAAAGAGTGGCAGATTAAAAGTTTTGTATTTATCTTGAACTAACTGATGTTGATAACTGTACTGTGATTATATTGGAGATTATACCTATTCTCAGGAAATACGCAGTGATGTACCTAGGAGTACAGAGGCATGTATGATGTATGCAACTTACTCTCAAAATGTTCAGAAAAAAAAATTATGCACAGATGTGTATATGTGTGTGTGCAAACATATGTATAAAATTTGTATACACACAAATGATGAAGCAAATGAGGTAAAATATTAACAATATTTTAGTATCTGGATAAATGGCATGTGGGTGCTCTTTGTACTTATTCATGAAACTTCTTTTAAGTTTGAAATGATTTCCAATTGAAAAGTCTAAGAAAATCAAATTTTCTTTCTTTCTGTGGAAAAGACCCAATTTTTATTGGAACTAAAATAATGAATATTTACATTTTAAGAAATATATGGCAACAGCAGTAACTTAATGCAAAAAGATACTACATTTCTTAAGCGACAGTAGAGTCACTTGTTTAGCACAGAGAAGTGATATCAGGATCTAGACACATCTCACTGGCCCCATTTCTTCCACTAGCATCTGTGTGGTCAGTGTTCCATCACTTTAACTTTGCTCTTGGGTGCTCTCAATATTCTGGGCTTTTCCCAATCCCTGTATCCCCCTCCAACTATCCTTTGCAGCTTGTGACTGAAGCTAAAGTGAAAAATTTGCCAACAGTTTTTCAAGGAAGTATATGTCAGGGAATTTTCATTCATTGACTAGAGTAACTTCAAGTATTTAATTTAAACTGCTTAAAAAGAACATTTATGTAACTGCTTAGCATTTTAGCACATTTTTTTCCTCCAGGGTTAAGCTTAGTGTATTTTTCAAAAAAGTTTAATCTCTGTGAAACAGGATCTATTACCCATTATAAGTGAGGATACTACTGCATACTTCACAGCCCTGTTCTTAGTTTTTCAAGTGTCTGTCTTTTGGTGGTGGGGGAAGTTTCTTACATCATTTACCAATTAAAAATAAAACTAGCCTGGCTTTGGAGCAAACAAATAGTAATTACTTTCTCAAAATATACTTGTTCCTTTAAAAACAGAGTTTCTTTGACATTGCCAAAAGAATTTTGTTTGAAGATAAAAATAACATACACACTATTTGAAAATAGCCTGGTTTAAAGATTGCCATACTCTAAGGTTATACCACTCGGAAGGAAGACATTTAGAACCTGCTCATTACTCAGCTTTCCTCATTTATGGGATCAAATTGCTTTTATGGGCAGCATGCCAGATTCATTTATGTGCACTGCAAGGCAGATTGTAGAGTCAAGCATTTCTCTGGAAAACATCTGGTTCTTAACAGTATTAAAAGGTGGGTAACACTTTTTTTGCTCATAACTATGATTTACGATGTTACAGTAACCCCCCCCTCTAATCTGGCAGGCAAACTCCCAGCAGCCACAAACAGGAACCTGGAAGTAAGTGAAAAATACTTCAGAGCCCAAGGGAAACAGAGGCCCCCAAATTCCATGCATAGGAAGGAATGGTACTGCCTCTAGGTCAAAGTCTGTTTTAATTATTATAAAACTGATGGGGCCAATTAGCATAAAGACTCCTGGGCCACCTTTATATATAATAACTCTTTCCACAGTGTTTTTGTTCCTTTACTCCCTTCACAAAAATCACACATCCCTCTAAACTCTCATTCTTCTAAACCACCCCCGGGACCCCTTTTCCTACTCAGGCTTCCTCCTCTTCTCTTATACTTTCAGTATCTACTTTCTCCCATAAATATCCCAAGATACTCCAGTATAATAGCTCCTGTCTTAAAAAACAGGAAATAAAAAATCTTTTCATAAACTTCTGTAGCCATCACTCTATTGCTCCCTTACCCTCAGCCCTACAGCCAAACACTTTTGTCTCCTGTCTCTAGTTCCTCCCTTTCCACTCATCCTTTGTTCAAGCTAGGAAGGGGTCCTCTTCCTGCAAGGGGGCGGTTGGAGGTGTGTGACCCAGAGTCTTAGCTTCTGCTCTGCTCCCCGGGCAGTTGGGACACCCTGCCCGGGTCTCACACCACACAACCATTGTGTCCGGGTATGACTTCGCTTATTTCCTCTGACTTCATACTAATTACGTTTGGTAGGATCATCATTAAAACTGTTACTAGAATCATGGGAAGTGCAGAAAGTGGGTTTTGCTGTTGTTGTTGTTTTTTTCAGTGTTTAGTTTTGGCTGTGCCGGGTCTGCGTTGCTGCACGGACTTCTCTCCGGTTGTGCCAAGTGGGGACTACTCTCTGGCTGCGGTGTGCAGGCTGCTCATTGCAGTGGGTTCTCTCGTTGCAGAGCACAGGTTCTAGGCACTCAGACTTCAGTAGTTGCGGCTCGTGGTCAGTAGTTGCAGTTCCTGGGCTCTAGAGCACAGACTCAACAGTTGTAGGGCACAGGCTTTGTTGCTCCAAGGCACGTGGGATCTTCCTGGATCAGGGATCGAACCTGTGTCTCCTGCATTGGCAGGCAGATTCTTTACCACTGAGCCACCAGGGAAGCCCTCTCATTTATTTTCCCCTGTGGCTGCAGGAGTGTGCTCTTCACTCCTTTTGACGGGGTCCTCACATCTCCCTTAGTAACTCCTGGGGTCTCGTTATCAGTGCTGCGATCAGCACTCCCCTATTTCCATTTTCTGGCAGAGTATTTTTCTAACGTCTTGAATCTTCTCTGACAACTGAAATAAACCAGATTACATTTTGTTCAAACCATTAGTAGTAAAGTGTGGGCGTTAAGAGTTGAAAGAATGTCAGTGTCAGTTTTTGTTTAGCTTTTTTTTCTATTTATCTTTGAGAAAGCTATTCTTTTTTTAAAAGGAAAATAAAATCCTTTTTGGCGGGAGGGGGGTATGTGTTCATTGCAGTTAACTTCAAAAATGGCACATGTCTCATCACTATTTCATCACACAGATATAACTACCATTAAAAATTGCATTAGTTTCATTAGTTGTGTGTTGTCTATGTATATCTATCTATCTATGTATATATCTATTTGGTCTTCCCTGGTAGCTCAGCTGGTAAAGAATCTGCCTGCAATGCAGGAGACCCTAGTTTGATTCCTGGGTCGGGAAGATCCCCTGGAGAAGGGAACGGCCACCCACTCCAGTATTCTGAATTCCAGTCCATAGAGTTGCAAAGAGTTGGACACGACTGAGTGACTTTCACTTCACTATACATCTACTTAGTAAGCAAACTAATTTTATATGAAGTTATGTTTCCTGAATTTTCACTTATTATTTTGTAAGACACCCAGCAGTTAAAAATCTTTGAAAAACATTTTAAAACATGAATAATAAAAAAAAAAAACCAACTTTGAAAATGGCTTTGATGACCACATAGTACTCCATTATCAGGTAAACTAATATATTCAACCACTTCACTTAGGTTGAATGTTTTGACAATAACCATAAAACCTAAACTTTTTGCTTTTACCAGTTTTTAAACCAAAAAACCTTGAGAAAATTTCTGATTGTCTCTTATGATGAATTTCTCTAAGTAAGATTTCCTGGTCAAAGGATGAAATCTTAATTCATACTGCCAAATTGCCCTTCAGAAAGGGTGCATGACACTTCTACCAACAGAGGATGAATGTGCGGTTCTTCTTGCACTGTTGCCAATCTTTCACTAATATATATATATATATATATAATTTTTTACTTTATCAGCACTAGCACAGGTTACATGATCCTGTTAAAAGGCTCTTCACTTATCACCAGACCCAAACTAGGAGAGTTTCTCTCAGTTTTAACTGGTCTTTTGGTTTCCATAGTGATTCTATTATCTACCCTAGTGCAAAGTTTAACTTGGCTTCCTCAGCTGTCCATGCATAAAACCCTTCTTTCCAGAATTGCTCTAGGTTCTTGATTTCTGGAAAAGAAAGCTATTTCCTTTTGGGATCCAGTTCTTCATACTAGCTGACCTGAGGTCAAAGGACATTGAACTTACAACTGCTTCCTTATTATGAGCGTGGTGGTATTCAAACCCCAGATTCACAGAAAATTCTTTCATTCATGTTGTGTCCCTCCTTCTCTATCTTACGTGTGGACCCTAAACTCTCACTGAACATGCTATGGGAACTGATTCCTTCAAGTAGCAATTCAGTTCAAGTTCCAGCTTTCCTGGATGTGTGATCTTGGGCATGTGAACAAGAAAAGCATCAGAAATTAGCAAGTGCTAAATAGAGGGTTTAAATACGGTGACAGAGTACAGCCTGACATGATGGCTACTTTACAGAGTGTCAGTGGACATGGACAGGACCTCTGAGCAGGTGATTAATAAACTGATAACTGAGTGAAAGGAAGAGTAAGCCTAGACGGGGAAGCTTGGAGACCGTGAGCTGGGGATTAGGGAGAGGAGAGCAGGGAGAGAATTCCAGTAGAGGAGGGAAGGGTAAGTCTGCTCAAAAATTAGATGAAGTGAGATTTATACATGTAGAGTGCAACATAATTTCCGGTTGGGGGTGGAAGTGTGAGAGAGAAAGAGGCGAGAAGGGAAGGGGCGACCACGCGTGAGAATTCCTGGCTCCTGTGGGCCTGTGCTTCTGAGCGGCCCGACTGGTCCTGTCGGCCTCACCCTTGTCCTTCTTGTCTCTTTTCTCCTGTGAAGGTTCTTCTCAGGTGCAACTACTGCTTGACCCTGTTCACAGTTTGTAGTAATAGACCTGTTATTTATTAAGAGCCTAAGTAAGATTCATTATAGGTTTTATGTAAGTTCTCTCATTTAATTCTTAACGACAATCTGAGGAAGGTAATTATCCTGATATGCTTCTTTATGGATGAGAAAACCGAGGCTCATAGAGCCTATGTACCTTGAGAAAGGTGAACCATCTAGTAAGTAGCAGAGTCAAACTTTAAACCTAGGATGGTCTGACTTCAGGTCCACATTCCTCACCACTGCATTACACTGCTCCTGGCTTAGGCTTCTCTTTAGTAGTTTCCACATCTGTAAGGACGTTCATTCCACTCACTTCTTGTTCCTCATTACCTAGCTATCTCTGTGATAGAACACACTTTCATCTGCTAGCCAGATGCAGATAAGAGAATGTTTCTTACAGACACAGTCTCTCTTAGTTATGGAAAGCATCTCAATTTAGGAAAGGCTGGTGCGAAATCCAGCTTCTGACAATTGTGAGCTTGGGCAAATTTTAGATTGAGCTTCATATCATTATCTGAAAAATATTATTTCTCTAGAGAGTTGATTGAGAAATAAAAGACATACTTTAAAGAAAGTTCCCAGGATAGTATCTAACAAATGGCACAATAAGTGGCTGCTTAAGAAACAAAAACAAACTCCTCATTTTATAGATAGGAAAACAGATTTGGAAATGTCTTGCTGGGAGAACAGATGTTCTTCTTTCTCCATCCAATTTCCATGTTTCTAGCATTTTATAATGCAGGCTCACTGGACCTGCTAAGGGTATTCTGTTGTATTATGTCCTTAACAATGTCCATTCAGGTTGAAAGTTTTTCCCCCTAAATTACAGAGAAAGATAATGTGTCACAGTGCCAGATTTGTAGAAGAGTGATAATGATATCTGTATCATAGGACTGTGAGGACAAAATGTAATAAGACGTGTTTTAACAGACATGAAATATTTCATAAATGCTCTAATTATGAAACATTTCCATGAAACACCATAACTAAAAATGACCAGAAATCTTATAACACATAATTAGAATTAAGAGGACTCTGGAAAATTGGAGAAGTGATTTGAAATAAGAATGTAACTCAAAAGAAATAAACATGAAGTACTTTAGGAAAAGGAAGTGACTTTTAAAAACTGTTAATTGAAAATGCAGTTAAAATGGAAGACTGTGTTTATTGTATTTTTAAAGCAACTGAAAAAAGATGTAGATACACTAAAAATGATGCTAAGAATTGAGTTTATGAGGATCAGGTTTATGCTGCGCTCAGATGCTCAGCTGTGTGACCCTATTGGACTGTAGCCCACCAGGCTCCTCTGTCCATGGGCTTCTCTACGCTAGAATACTGGAGTGGGTTGCCAAGCTCTTCTCCAGGGGATTTTCCCGACCCAGAGATCGAATTCGCATCTCTTGAGTCTCCTGCATTGGCAGACAGGTTCTCTACCACTAGCGCCATCTGGGAAGGTTAACTTCAATTCGACGTAAAGTGTAAGTACCTCTCCCAGGTTGGCGGCAGGAATGCTAGGGATAGTGGGGCATGCGGTTGCTTTTTACCTGGTGTGCCTCATGAGTCCCTGCTGACTGAAAATATTCTCTACCAGGTGTCACAGTGTCTAAAGTTACACCAAAAGACCTTGTCTTTGGGCTAAGGTTAAATATTGTTATAAAGGTCTACCTATTTAATTTCAGGTACTGGATATTGCTTAAAAGAACCTCACTGGCATTAAAAGCAAGAAGAATCAATTCAACAAAGAAGGGGAACTCACAAACACTATTTATACTTTTCCAAAAGATTCTTCTAAGAAAGTCAGTTTCTGTAATACTATGCGTTGACATGGGTAATTTACCCTGAATTTGCAAAACTCACCATGTGTTTTGAGTTCATAAATTTCATAAAATGTTTATTAAAAATATGTTTTCTTTTTTATAAATATTCACATGGACACTTACTCAGACCTTTGAAATAACAGAATATCACAAAAATGTTTAACAGAGACCAACAGTATTTTAAACATATTTCCTGAAAGAAAC